>NW_024062539.1:2012500-2322500 GCF_006381635.1 Hibiscus syriacus | reverse complement strand
TACAATCCTTTGACTTGAAATCATTATTCTAGCATTATAAGTCGTGCATTTTTATTTGTCATCGTCGTTTTTCGCCCAGGTGGAGAAAAACTTGTATGACTTATGGATTTTTCTTTGAAAATATTTTGGAATGTGATGAGTCACCACCAATCATTTTAAGGTCCGATCGGACACCATAAAAACCAGATAAATTTAATAAAACATTTTTGTTTTATCAAAATACTGAGTTAGGGTCTACGAAAACCAGAAAATAGGTTCGTGAGTCAATTACGCGTGGGGAATGATTAGCACCCCCACAGCGCCCAAAAATCGGTACCTAGTTGATTACCCTATATTTAAAATTGGAAATTTTGAGTTCAAATTTTATTTAATCGAAAATTCACTATGAATGCACAATTAAAAAGGATGTTTGTTTATTTAAGCCAATAGTGCTCACCCCTAGCATGAATGCGGGAGATCAACTATTATGCCCAATAACCGGACATTACCTTAATTTTAAGAAATCATGATGCGATCTTAGAAAGGGTGTCGACCTACTTCGGAAATCACTCGTAGTCACTCCTTGAGAATACTTGTAGGAGATATATCATTGATTCCTTGGTAAATAAACATTGCCTTAGTTGTTAAATCGTAATGCAATCAAATAATCAATTATGCCAACCTAACTGACTAGGTAATTAATTAAGGCTTCCCCTAACTTAAAGTGTTGAATTATGAAGCTTAGAGAGCCTAAAGATTTACACTTAAAATGGAGTCTCTAATATTAACCCTAATTGATTTTTACCAATTATTTAGACGAAATCGAGCTGGTCCTCCGAGCATATTAAATGCGGAAGCCAATTCAGATTATTTCTAAATTTAAAGACTAAGTGTAGTTCTATCTAAAATAGAGACTCTTATTATTAAAAATCATAATTAATTATGATCAAATGAATATCTAATTAAGAGTTCAAGGACTAAAGTGTGAAAAGGCTAAGGTTAAGGCTTTAATTATTAATTCTAATTAATTATCCTTTTTTATTGAATCGAATAATCGAAATGATTCCTCGGGCATATAAATACGAGAGCTAAAATCAAAATATTCCCTAAATTAGAGTCTAGGCGATAATAACCTAAATCTAAAGCTCTCATTACACTAAAAACTAAGAAATTAATTCATTTAATTGAAATAATTAATAAAATAATTTTAAGCAATAAAGTAAAACATACGTAAAACTAATATGCATCAAATTTAATTACACCCTAAATCAAGTAAAGTTATCTAATAAACAAATATATATGTAAATAGTTTTATATTTATATAAAGAAAATTCCATATATCATATATGGTTACATTAAAGAAAATTAATAAGTAGAAAACTAATTGATTAATATGTACACAAAAGGAATAAATTAAATATTTTAGTTAATAATGCAAAGGCAATAAATCTTAACTAATTCAAAGTTACTATCTAAAACTATAATAAGTTAAAATAGGGAAAAGCATAAGTTAGGCATATTTCCAGAAAAGAAAAAAATGAAAACTAAAATCAAGGCAAATTATAGGAATTAAGGATAATAATAAAACATAAAGCACAATAAGATAAAATTAGAAAACCAGTGCACTTGATAAATGGAATAATTAAATGAAATGATAATAATAAAATGTAAGGAATTAAAATAAAATAAAAACCCAAAATCAGATGATATAAAATAACATTAGACACAAATAGGGACTTAAGTGAAAATTCACGCACAACTTAGGGGTTCAAAGTGCAATTCTTCCTTTTGTAACAAGAATACACTCAATAAAAACAAAAATGACGAAATAGCACTATTAAGATATTAAAATTGAAATAAGATAAATAGGCACAAAACCATTGACCAGAATGTAAATTCACGCATTAAGTATGAGGATCTCAACATAAAAAACCCATAAATTTCAACCGAAATAATTAATTAAATGCAAAAAATGTAAAATTACAACCTAAGTACATGTATTCGAACATAATAATAAAAAATTACGAACAAATGACCATATTGTGAAAACACGAGTAAAATAGGGGGACTAAATGATGATTTTCCATTTTTTATAAGCCAAATATGCACTAATAAACAAAAAATACGAAAATTACAGTATCATAACAAATAAATTAAGACTAAAATCAAAACAGTCATTGTAGGTAACCAATATACAAAAGCGCGACAACTTTAGGGGGATTTAAGTGCAAATAACCCCTAAAATTTTACTATAAAGCACATTTTCTTCTTCTTTTTTTAATTTTAACCTACACCTAAAAAAATCTCTCTACCCTCATTCACTCTCTCTCGGTCGACAACCACCAAAGCCCAATGCCACCATGTCGACACCACTCTAACCACAACTAACGGTGGCAAGAGTTCCTAAAAATATCCTAAATAAACCAAAACACTCCGATCAACCCACTTAGACACAAATCAATGCCAAAAACCCCCCATAAGTAAGGCCTAGATACCCCTAAACTAAGATCCAACCTTTTGGTTCATATAACTCCAGCGAGCCCCCTGATGACACGGAGCTCTCCCCTCTCAGGTAAACTCTTTGACTTATTTCTTTTTTATGTGTATATATATATATTTTATTTCAAAACTTTCCTAAAAAAGAAAAGAAATTGGGTGTTTTTTTACCTTGAATTTTTTTCTTTTTGTATTGCTTCAAAAAATGAGGGGAGATCCCTTTTTACATACTGATTTTTGGGTTTTATACCCAAGATTGCATAGATTTTACAATAAAAAAAACCTAATCCTACTTGTTTTCTGACATTCACTGTGCATGATGGATTGTGTTTTTAATGCCCTAGATTTTTTGGGGTTTTGGGTTGGATTTGACCTGCTGGGGTGATGATGGTGGAACAGTGAAGGTGGCAGGCTTCACGGGTTACGGACGGTGATAGCACGATGAGGAAGATGAAGAGATTGGCGATTGTATCACATATGCCGGTGACTCGCCGGTGATCAAGCGGTGATCAACCGGTGATGCGTCAGTGGAGGGAACACCAATGGTTATATTTAACAGGGCAATCCTTGGCCATTAGATCAAATTTAGATCCAATGGTTCACATTGATTTGTGCTTATTGGCATAGATCAATGATGTGGCAACATGAGAGCCTTTAGATCCAAATTTTAACTAAGGGTCCATATCACTTTGTGTTTGTTTGACAAGGATCCATGAAATAAGGACCCTTAGATCAAGCATTATCAATGGATGAGATTGATTTGTGTTAGTTGACTTGGATTGATGAGGTGGCCTCCTCAGAAGTAACACCCATTAAATGAGTTATCCCCCTTTGAAATTCAAACTAAAAATATCTCCCCCACCATGAAAAAAAACCAGCGGCTACCCAAGGAGATGATATATTAGGGTTTAAATATTAGGCCTGAGTTTGTATGTGAATAATAATAATATAATAATGGTTGAAAAATGGTAACTGTAGCTGCCCTCTTTTCTTATTGCAGTGGAATTGGAATAGAGCAAAGACACAAAACAGTGGAATTGGAATAGAGCAAAGACACAAAACACCATTTTTCAACGTGATTACTGCTTATCCAGCTGTGAGTTCTTCTCGTTATGAGCTCTTCACTGGGGATGTTAGTCCACCTCATTCTGCGATGGACAAGACATTGATAACTTCATAAAATACGATATTTTAGGTATTTTTACTTAAGTTATTGTGTGTCTAAAAGTCATTGTCATAGCATTTTAGTTGCATTTAGGTCATATTTACATATGGTGGATAAGTTTTGCCTATGCAAGATTTATTTGGCTTAATCGATGCTGCTGAGGAGGAAGGTTCCTTGTTGGCTGTGTTGATGTAGGAAATAACTAAGGAAGAATTTATTTGCCGAGACAAAACAATTTACTAGGGCTAGAGGAACATAAAAAGATGACAACGAGGAACATATTTTTCTTGCCGAGGTGAGATTTATCTTGTAGATCTGACGTGGTTCAACAATTACTGACTTCATTTTCCCAGCTTCATCCTCACATGCAATCATGCCCTCATCAAGGAAATTGACCACTTTCAGCTGCTATGTCATTCATAAGATGGGTAAGTCAATGAAGGTATTTAGGGAATTTCCAAGGACACAAAACCCTAGAAATTCCCACTATAAATACCTCATTATAGCTGTCAAAAAGAGAGACAATCAAGGAGAGGATATAACCTAGGCTTGGAGTAAGTGGCTACAACACCTTATTTTATGCCGTTCCCCCACTCGACCGACCTTGGTTCCCTCTATAGTCGGGCTTCATCAGAGCAGCGGTCAAGCCCTCGAGAGAGGGTGGCCGTTGGAGCAGGTATGGTGGCGGTCAGAATGTCACGACAGAGCTCTGTTTGGGAGTGTTTCTTCATTTGTTCTTAATTTCCATTTCGCTTAAAGGGCTTGTACTGAATGTTTACTTTGAATTATATTTGCCGCACCATGAACTGTTTTACTTGGTGTTGGTTATTGTTTTGATGAAACGTTATTCGAATGTTAATGAATGATGAAGTTTGATCATGTTTAATGTTGTTTTGTTCATTGTTTTAATATTTTGCTTTGACACTATAAGAGCTTTTGAGAGATTGCCTGGTGCCTTGGCAAAACATTCCTAGACTTTGTAAGAGATTTCGAGAGATTTCCATTTTTCTAGTAATAGATGTGTAACACCCCAACCCGTATCCGACCCGAATACTTGTCCGAGATGTCATATTGACTTTTCAAAACCTTTTTCGTACAAAATATCAAAACATTTAAACTCATTACAAAATTCGATCATATGATTTTACAAACCATTAAAAACATATCGAATTCAAATATTTATTACATGCTAACTACTATTATTATTACAAAATACATACTATTTCATTCTTTTCTGATTTGATCTTTGGAAAGGAGAAATTCGCATGTATTGCATAATTTTTACCAATCTTCCTCTTCTCGGAACCTACGTGTGAAACAATCACACGCTAAGTCGATGACTTAGTGAGGTATATAAAACATATAATAAAACTATAAACATTTCATATCACCAAAAGCATATACATAACATATATTGTAGTGATCATTATCTCTTTATTAGCTCAGGTACACAAATAATTCAGTGTAAACAATAATATCACGATATCATATAATAATGCAAATACTTTTGATATCTTTTATAGGCCTATGTACATTATTGAGAACTCAAGGTATTCGAGTACATTGAGTTTGTGCACTATTGCTGTCACCACAGTTCGTATAAGTCCCACTGAGTGGCATATGAAATTTGTCCCGAAGGACCTATCCAGAGGTCTTAAAGAACCTCGGTAACTGTCCATAGGTCCCGAAGAACCTAGGTAAACTGTCCATATGTTCCTTAGAACATAAGTAACCCTCAACTCTTGGCATGCCAACTATACCACTAGCTCTCATATCATATAACATGGGCATTATCATTTATACATTTCATATCATTCGTTCTTTCACATAGCTCTTTATCACATTTCTTTCTCTTCTGTCACATACCATATGCATGTGTAAACATATTTATCATATCACCTGTGCATATCATCATGTAGTTTATTTTTGTATAATTCATAACACTTATCATATGATTTCATATTCATATGCCATATAGCTCGTATCACTTAATCTCATATCATATAACATGCTCTATCCTTTTATGTTCACCTGACATATAATGTATACAAATTATATTCACATATGCCTTTACTCATGAATTCATACATCATACAAATCATGTCATCTCTTATTCTCATATATTTCCAATACATCACATATATCACTCATATAATCAAACATACATACCTTTCATGTCATTCATTTCATTCTCTGTATCCTTATCACACATCTTATTTTATTTCTCATGTTCTTATTTAAGCACCTATGTCATGTCTTGTTTACTTATGTTCATATATATAATCATGTAAATCATGTCACATACCATAACATTTTAAGAGTTACTTCTTACCATGGTAACTCCGTCACTGGCTCATCGTGAGCCAATGTTCGTTCTATAACATAAGTACATATTAAATTGTACTCACCTTAGCCTTGCTTTGATTCGATCCTAATCCTTTGATTATTTTGAAACTTGTTTAAACTTTATATCTACATAAATATAACATTTATATATATCAATAATCCAATTGTATACTTTAATCTTCCAACTCTTAAACTAAAGGAAAACCAATTTCATTTCTTGTTTAAACTAGATATCGGTACATCCCTAACTGAGGTATAGATACCCTGTCTATGATATAGATACCCTGTCTATGGTATAGATTCCCTGTCTATAGTATAGATACCCTGTTGATATTCTGAAACTTTCATCTTCAGGGGGGTATCAATACACCCCTATATGGTATCGATACCATACTGACATTTTGTAATTTTTCATTAAAAGTGAGTATCGATACCCCTTCATAGGGTACCGATACCTTATGCCCAGAAATTACCTTTTGAGCACGAAAATCACCTCATTTCTACTCAACCACTTCCTATTTCATCCTCTTATATATACTTAACTCAAATATACATACTTAAACTAATTTATATTCATTTATTTCATCTTAAACCTCAAAATTCTATTATCCATATAGAAATCAATAATCATACCAAATTTTCCATGTAATCAAAACTTAATTCTAACACTTCTAACTTCTTATTCTCATAGATGACAAGTCAAATTCAACTTATCAAATCTATTTCAAGATTTCATCAAGAACTCAAAATCTTTAATCTCTCCTATACCTTTCATCTTGTTGTTTTAGAACAAATTAAGCTTTCCTTAAGCTTAATTATCACCTAATGATCAATACTAACTCATAAAATCAACAAATAATTGATTAACTAGAAAAATCGCCTTTGCCTTGGAGCCTTCACGGGAGAAGAAGAAAATGAAGAAGAGAAAGAAGAAGATAACTCTTCCCCACGTGATTCATTCATATAATAGGGGAAAAATATCTTTATTGTCAAATGACCATTTTACCATTTAATTCACTTAATATTTACTAAAATGTTCAGGAAATACCTTCAAATAAATCATTGAACCTTTCAACTTTTCCACTTTAATCACCAAATTCTAAAATTTTACAATTTAATCACTAACCCATAGTTTGGGATGTTACAAATCTCCCCTCCTTTTAAGGAAATTCATCCTCGAATTTTAACCGTACCTCTTGATAAGAACATATCTTCTAATGTTTCATGTTGTTTCCTTTATTTAATCTTTCATTCCTTTAGTTCTTCAACTAATTAATTTTTTTATTCATTCATCTACTGTCGTTTATCATATAAAAGTAACCTCGTCCATTTCTGTCTTTTCTCTCTTTCAATTCCGCATTTTACTTTGATTTTTTTCTAGAATTCATATAATGTCTCTCATCACGTAGACACTAACATTTATTTTTATCACTTAACATCATAACCTTACATCTTCTTCAATTGTGATTCATCATAAACTTTTAGGAATCAAACAATCTTTTCACATCACCTTGCACACTTTTCGTATTTCTATATCGAACTTATCATCTACACTTCCATATAGCCTTTATCATATCTGATCATTTAAACTCAATCCTTTTCATTTCTTTCTCTATTTATTCCTTCAAGATTCAAAATTTCTTTATACATAAGTCATATCTTTTAATTCATGTTCACATACTCTTTTCCTATCACTTATATTCATCTCTAATTACCGATCTTCATCTTTTTTTGTACTCGTATTTTTCTTCCTCAAAGCTCCCTTTAAAACCTGTAAATACTTTTCTCATTGCCCTCATCATATTTACATGATCCAAATATCTAACCATATTCAAATCCATATCATACTTGATTAAATCACTTTATCTTTTCTTCCAATCTTATAACTCTGTCATCTTTATTATTACAATTAGTCGATAAAAAACTGTCCAATCTAGAACACCAGCTCTGATCAATTAATCATATACATCATTTCCAATCAGAATTATCTCAACTATAGTTTTTTTAACTTTTCAAATCCTCATCCAATCCCGTGCACCATGAAATTTTCTTGACTTACACTAAACATTTCAACATCTTCTATCTTATAAAATAATCACTTGATGTATTATTTCTTTAAGTTTTTCCGAAACAATATTCACCTCAAGGAATCTTCTATTATTCTCATTATAACATTTGTTTACCATATTTTAGCTCAACTGCATAGCAACTAAATTACTTCATTTAACTTTTCTACCTTAGGATAGTGGATATCCTCTAACATTATACAGTTGCACATTTAAATTTCTGAACGTAATCATTAACTTTTTAATCTAGGGTACAACCCTTATCAACTTGATCATATACATTCTTTTCCATTGAAATTTGCCTCAACGATATCTCACTCAACTTTTCAAAGTCGAACTTTTACTCACATATTATTCCTCTGTTTCAAAATCAAACGTTATAACTTCCTTTATCTTATAAAATTTTCACCGATATACTAATTCTCAAACTTTTCTATTACTCTTTATTCTCTTGAACATTCAAATCCTTATCTCCTTCACTACATTACATTACATAATTAAAATATACATTGTATTCAAATCCACTTCATATTTGGTTATCATAACCTGATAATATCTTATTATTCCAATACATTTCCATCACCTATTTTTGTTAGCCATTGCTAACTCTTTCCATCTATAATGCAAATTCCTTATTATATCCACACTCTTGCTTATACACAATACTATTTACACGTCTAATATTCCCTTTTCACATATCATATATAATTTTCCTTCTTTATCCTTTTAACTTTTCTATAAATCCTTAGTTTCCGTCAAACATACAAATCCTTTAACTTTAATACATTCACCATCACACTACTTTATTATTCAACTTATTTCTTTAAATCAAAACATAAAACTTCATCAAACTATCCATATATATATTCTTTCTAGTCAAAATAATTCATCCTCTATTTCTTTCACTTATCAATTTTTCATTCTCACTCGTTCATAATACAATTCCTTTGGTTCGAATTCAACCATTTCATATACATTTATCTTATAACTGATCACTGATATACATATTCTTAAACCCTTTCTTGGTCTTTTAATATTTTCCAATTAACATCCATCTCTTCCACTTTATCTTGTCCATGCTGTAAAGAAACTATTCTATTTCAGAATGATAAAGTTCTTTTAATACTATAATTTTTAATTTGTCTGAACAGATTGGCTTTATTCTCTGGCGAAGAATACAACTAATTCATATCTAGTTTAAAATTGAAAACCAGAATCTCTACATTTCTTTGATGATGTTTACCTTTATGAAACACTAATTCTTTTAATCATCTGAGATTTTTGTTCTCCAATCCTTTTATTTCGAGCTCTCTCTCTAGAGCTTTAGCGCGATTAGCCATTTCTTGAAACGAGAACAAATTCAAAATAATCAACATTTCTTTTAATTTTGGGAGCAAGCCCTCCACAAACCAATTTGCATGAATCCTTCTCTGTCGGAATTAACTCAATCGCAAAACGACTTAACTTATTGAACTCACACTCATATTCATACACATGCATGTGTAATTCCCTTGCTTCATGCTCGTATATTTTAGCTTCATTTGTCTTATGAACTGGTAATCTATATACTTATTCTTGAAATCTTCTAAAATACTTTTGACTTCGTTTTTAGCCTAGAATCGCCTAAACCGTAGCTCTGATACCATTAAATGAAACACACCAACCCCTATCCGACCCGAATACGAGTCCGAGATGTCATATTGACTTTTTAAAACCTTTTTCTTACAAAATATCAAAACATTTAAACTCATTACAAAATTCGATCATATGATTTTATAAACCAATAAAAACATATCGAATTCAAATATTTATTACATGCCAACTACTATTATTATTACAAAATACATACTATTTCATTCTTTTCTGATATGATCTTTGGAAAGGAGAAACTGGCATGTATTGCATAATTTTTACCAATCTTCCTCTTCTCGGAACCTACGTGTGAAACAATCACACGCTAAGTCGATGACTTAGTGAGGTATATAAAACATATAATAAAACTATAAACATTTCATATCACCAAAAGCATATACATAACATATATTGTAGTGATCATTATCTCTTTATTAGCTCAGGTACACAAATAATTCAGTGTAAACAATAATATCACGATATCATATAATAATGCAAATACTTTTGATATCTTTTATAGGCCTATGTACATTATTGAGAACTCAAGGTATTCGAGTACATTGAGTTTGTGCACTATTGCTGTCACCACAGTTCGTATAAGTCCCACTGAGTGGCATATGAAATTTGTCCCGAAGGACCTATCCAGAGGTCTTAAAGAACCTCGGTAACTGTCCATAGGTCCCGAAGAACATAGGTAAACTGTCCATATGTTCATTAGAACATAGGTAACCCTCAACTCTTGGCATGCCAACTATACCACTAGCTCTCATATCATATAACATGGGCATTATCATTTATACATTTTATATCATTTGTTCTTTCACATAGCTCTTTATCACATTTCTTTCTATTCTGTCACATACCATATGTATGTGTAAACATATTTATCATATCACCTGTGCATATCATCATGTAGTTTATTTTTGTATAATTCATAACACTTATCATATGATTTCATATTCATATGCCATATAGCTCGTCTCACTTAATCTCATATCATATAACATGCTCTATCCTTTTATGTTCACCTGACATATAATGCATACAAATTATATTCACATATGCCTTTACTCATGAATTCATACATCATACAAATCATGTCATCTCTTATTCTCATATATTTCCAATACATCACATATATCACTCATATAATCAAACATACATACCTTTCATGTCATTCATTTCATTCTCTGTATCCTTATCACACATCTTATTTTATTTCTCATGTTCTTATTTAAGCACCTATGTCATGTCTTGTTTACTTATGTTCATATATATAATCATGTAAATCATGTCACATACCATAACATTTTAAGAGTTATTCTTACCATGGTAACTCCGTCACTGGCTCATCGCGAGCCAATGTTCGTTCTATAACATAAGTACATATTAAATTGTACTCACCTTAGCCTTGCTTTGATTCGATCTTAATCCTTTGATTATTTTGAAACTTGTTTAAACTTTATATCTACATAAATATAACATTTATATATATCAATAATCCAATTGTATACTTTAATCTTCCAACTCTTAAACTAAAGGAAAACCAATTTCATTTCTTGTTTAAAGTAGATATCGGTACATCCCTAACTGAAGTATAGATACCCTGTCTATGATATAGATACCCTGTCTATGGTATAGATTCCCTGTCTATAGTATAGATACCCTGTTGATATTCTGAAACTTTCATCTTCAGGGGGGTATCAATACACCCCTATATGGTATCGATACCATACTGACATTTTGTAATTTTTCATTAAAAGGGAGTATCGATACCCCTTCATAGGGTACCGATACCTTATGCCCAGAAATTACCTTTTGAGCACGAAAATCACCTCATTTCTACTCAACCACTTCCTATTTCATCCTCTTATATATACTTAACTCAAATATACATACTTAAACTAATTTATATTCATTTATTTCACCTTAAACCTCAAAATTCTATTATCCATATAGAAATCAATAATCATACCAAATTTTCCATGTAATCAAAACTTAATTCTAACACTTCTAACTTCTTATTCTCTAACTTCTTATTCTCATAGATGACAAGTCAAATTCAACTTATCAAATCTATTTCAAGATTTCATCAAGAACTCAAAATCTTTAATCTCTCCTATACTTTTCATCTTGTTGTTTTAGAACAAATTAAGCTTTCCTTAAGCTTAATTATCACCTAATGATCAAAACTAACTCATAAAATCAACAAATAATTGATTAACTAGAAAAATCACCTTTGCCTTGGAGCCTTCACGGGAGAAGAAGAAAATGAAGAAGAGAAAGAAGAAGATAACTCTTCCCCACGTGATTCATTCATATAATAGGGGAAAAATATCTTTATTTTCAAATGACCATTTTACCGTTTAATTCACTTAATATTTACTAAAATGTTCAGGAAATACCTTCAAATAAATCTTTGAACCTTTCAACTTTTCCACTTTAATCACCAAATTCTAAAATTTTACAATTTAATCACTAACCCATAGTTTGGGATGTTACAAATCTCCCCTCCTTTTAAGGAAATTCATCCTCGAATTTTAACCGTACCTCTTTATAAGAACATATCTTCTAATGTTTCATGTTGTTTCCTTTATTTAATCTTTCATTCCTTTAGTTCTTCAACTAATTAATTTTTTTATTCATTCATCTACTGTCGTTTATCATATAAAAGTAACCTCATCCATTTCTGTCTTTTCTCTCTTTCAATTCCGCATTTTCCTTTCATTTTTTTCTAGAATTCATATAATGTCTCTCATCACGTAGACACTAACATTTATTTTTATCACTTAACATCATAACCTTACATCTTCTTCAATTGTGATTCATCATAAACTTTTAGGAATCAAACAATCTTTTCACATCACCTTGCACACTTTTCGTATTTCTATATCGAACTTATCATCTACACTTTCATATAGCCTTTATCATATCTGATCATTTAAACTTAATCCTTTTCATTTCTTTCTCTATTTATTCCTTCAAGATTCAAAATTTCTTTATACATAAGTCATATCTTTTAATTCATGTTCACATACTCTTTTCCTATCACTTATATTCATCTCTAATTACCGATCTTCATCTTTTTTTGTACTCGTAGTTTTCTTCCTCAAAGCTCCCTTTAAAACCTGTAAATACTTTTCTCATTGCCCTCATCATATTTACATGATCCAAATATCTAACCATATTCAAATCCATATCATACTTGATTAAATCACTTTATCTTTTCTTCCAATCTTATAACTCTGTCATCTTTATTATTACAATTAGTCGATAAAAACTGTCCAATCTAGAACACCAGCTCTGATCAATTAATCATACACATCATTTCCAATCAGAATTATCTCAACTATAGTTTTTTTAACTTTTCAAATCCTCATCCATTCCCGTGCACCATGAAATTTTCTTTGCTTACACTAAACATTTCAACATCTTCTATCTTATAAAATAATCACTTGATGTATTATTTCTTTAAGTTTTTCCGAAACAATATTCACCTCAAGGAATCTTCTATTATTCTCATTATAACATTTGTTTACCATATTTTAGCTCAACTGCATAGCAACTAAATTACTTCATTTAACTTTTCTACCTTAGGATAGTGGATATCCTTTAACATTATACAGTTGCACATTTAAATTTCTGAACGTAATCATTAACTTTTTAATCTAGGGTACAACCCTTATCAACTTGATCATATACATTCTTTTCCATTGAAATTTGCCTCAACGATATCTCACTCAACTTTTCAAAGTCGAACTTTTACTCACATATTATTCCTCTGTTTCAAAATCAAACGTTATAACTTCCTTTATCTTATAAAATTTTCACCGATATACTAATTCTCAAACTTTTCTATTACTCTTTATTCTCTTGAACATTCAAATCCTTATCTCCTTCACTACATCACATTACATAATTAAAATATACATTGTATTCGAATCCACTTCATATTTGGTTATCATAACCAGATAATATCTTATTATTCCAATACATTTCCATCACCTATTTTTGTTAGCCATTGCTAACTCTTTCCATCTATAATGCAAATTCCTTATTATATCCACACTCTTGCTTATACACAATACTATTTACACGTCTAATATTTCCTTTTCACATATCATATATAATTTTCCTTCTTTATCCTTTTAACTTTTCTATAAATCCTTAGTTTCCGTCAAACATACAAATCCTTTAACTTTAATACATTCACCATCACACTACTTTATTATTCAACTTATTTCTTTAAATCAAAACATAAAACTTCATCAAACTATCCATATATATATTCTTTTTAGTCAAAATAATTCATCCTCTATTTCTTTCACTTATCAAATTTTCATTCTCACTCGTTCATAATACAATTCCTTTGGTTCGAATTCAACCATTTCATATACATTTATCTTATAACTGATCACTGATATACATATTCTTAAACCCTTTCTTGGTCTTTTAATATTTTCCAATTAACATCCATCTCTTCCACTTTATCTTGTCCATGCTGTAAAGAAACTATTCTATTTCAGAATGATAAAGTTCTTTTAATACTATAATTTTTAATTTGTCTGAACAGATTGGCTTTATTCTCTGGCGAAGAATACAACTAATTCATATCTAGTTTAAAATTGAAAACCAGAATCTCTACATTTCTTTGATGGTGTTTACCTTTATGAAACACTAATTCTCTTAATCATCTGAGATTTTTGTTCTCCAATCCTTTTATTTCGAGCTCTCTCTCTAGAGCTTTAGCGCGATTAGCCATTTCTTGAAACGAGAACAAATTCAAAATAATCAACATTTCTTTTAATTTTGGGAGCAAGCCCTCCACAAACCAATTTGCATGAATCCTTCTCTGTCGGAATTAACTCAATCGCAAAACGACTTAACTTATTGAACTCGCACTCATATTCATACACATGCATGTGTAATTCCCTTGCTTCATGCTCGTATATTTTAGCTTCATTTGTCTTATGAACTGGTAATCTATATACTTATTCTTGAATTCTTCTAAAACACTTTTGACTTCGTTTTTAGCCTAGAATCGCCTAAACTGTAGCTCTGATACCATTAAATGAAACACACCAACCCCTATCCGACCCGAATACGAGTCCGAGATGTCATATTGACTTTTCAAAACCTTTTTCTTACAAAATATCAAAACATTTAAACTCATTACAAAATTCGATCATATGATTTTATAAACCAATAAAAACATATCGAATTCAAATATTTATTACATGCCAACTACTATTATTATTACAAAATACATACTATTTCTTTCTTTTCTGATATGATCTTTGGAAAGGAGAAACTGGCATGTATTGCATAATTTTTACCAATCTTCCTCTTCTCGGAACCTACGTGTGAAACAATCACACGCTAAGTCGATGACTTAGTGAGGTATATAAAACATATAATAAAACTATAAACATTTCATATCACCAAAAGCATATACATAACATATATTGTAGTGATCATTATCTCTTTATTAGCTCAGGTACACAAATAATTCAGTGTAAACAATAATATCACGATATCATATAATAATGCAAATACTTTTGATATCTTTTATAGGCCTATGTACATTATTGAGAACTCAAGGTATTCGAGTACATTGAGTTTGTGCACTATTGCTGTCACCACAGTTCGTATAAGTCCCACTGAGTGGCATATGAAATTTGTCCCGAAGGACCTATCCAGAGGTCTTAAAGAACCTCGGTAACTGTCCATAGGTCCCGAAGAACATAGGTAAACTGTCCATATGTTCATTAGAACATAGGTAACCCTCAACTCTTGGCATGCCAACTATACCACTAGCTCTCATATCATATAACATGGGCATTATCATTTATACATTTTATATCATTTGTTCTTTCACATAGCTCTTTATCACATTTCTTTCTATTCTGTCACATACCATATGTATGTGTAAACATATTTATCATATCACATGTGCATATCATCATGTAGTTTATTTTTGTATAATTCATAACACTTATCATATGATTTCATATTCATATGCCATATAGCTCGTCTCACTTAATCTCATATCATATAACATGCTCTATCCTTTTATGTTCACCTGACATATAATGCATACAAATTATATTCACATATGCCTTTACTCATGAATTCATACATCATACAAATCATGTCATCTCTTATTCTCATATATTTCCAATACATCACATATATCACTCATATAATCAAACATACATACCTTTCATGTCATTCATTTCATTCTCTGTATCCTTATCACACATCTTATTTTATTTCTCATGTTCTTATTTAAGCACCTATGTCATGTCTTGTTTACTTATGTTCATATATTTAATCATGTAAATCATGTCACATACCATAACATTTTAAGAGCTATTCTTACCATGGTAACTCCGTCACTGGCTCATCGCGAGCCAATGTTCATTCTATAACATAAGTACATATTAAATTGTACTCACCTTAGCCTTGCTTTGATTCGATCCTAATCCTTTGATTATTTTGAAACTTGTTTAAACTTTATATCTACATAAATATAACATTTATATATATCAATAATCCAATTGTATACTTTAATCTTCCAACTCTTAAACTAAAGGAAAACCAATTTCATTTCTTGTTTAAAGTAGATATCGGTACATCCCTAACTGAAGTATAGATACCCTGTCTATGATATAGATACCCTGTCTATGGTATAGATTCCCTGTCTATAGTATAGATACCCTGTTGATATTCTGAAACTTTCATCTTCAGGGGGGTATCAATACACCCCTATATGGTATCGATACCATACTGACATTTTGTAATTTTTCATTAAAAGGGAGTATCGATACCCCTTCATAGGGTACCGATACCTTATGCCCAGAAATTACCTTTTGAGCACGAAAATCACCTCATTTCTACTCAACCACTTCCTATTTCATCCTCTTACATATACTTAACTCAAATATACATACTTAAACTAATTTATATTCATTTATTTCATCTTAAACCTCAAAATTCTATTATCCATATAGAAATCAATAATCATACCAAATTTTCCATGTAATCAAAACTTAATTCTAACACTTCTAACTTCTTATTCTCATAGATGACAAGTCAAATTCAACTTATCAAATCTATTTCAAGATTTCATCAAGAACTCAAAATCTTTAATCTCTCCTATACCTTTCATCTTGTTGTTTTAGAACAAATTAAGCTTTCCTTAAGCTTAATTATCACCTAATGATCAAAACTAACTCATAAAATCAACAAATAATTGATTAACTAGAAAAATCACCTTTGCCTTGGAGGCTTCACGGGAGAAGAATAAAATGAAGAAGAGAAAGAAGAAGATAACTCTTCCCCACGTGATTCATTCATATAATAGGGGAAAAATATCTTTATTATCAAATGACCATTTTACCCTTTAATTCACTTAATATTTACTAAAATGTTCAGGAAATACCTTCAAATAAATCATTGAACCTTTCAACTTTTCCACTTTAATCACCAAATTCTGAAATTTTACAATTTAATCACTAACCCATAGTTTGGGATGTTACAAATCTCCCATCCTTTTAAGGAAATTTATCCTCGAATTTTAACCGTACCTCTTGATAAGAACATATATTCTAATGTTTCATGTTGTTTCCTTTATTTAATCTTTCATTCCTTTAGTTCTTCAACTAATTAATTTTTTTTTCATTCATCTACTGTCGTTTATCATATAAAAGTAACCTCATCCATTTCTGTCTTTTCTCTCTTTCAATTCCGCATTTTCCTTTGATTTTTTTCTAGAATTCATATAATGTCTCTAATCACGTAGACACTAACATTTATTTTTATCACTTAACATCATAACCTTACATCTTCTTCAATTGTGATTCATCATAAACTTTTAGGAATCAAACAATCTTTTCACATCACCTTGCACACTTTTCGTATTTCTATATCGAACTTATCATCTACACTTCCATATAGCCTTTACCATATCTGATCATTTAAACTCAATCCTTTTCATTTCTTTCTCTATTTATTCCTTCAAGATTCAAAATTTCTTTATACATAAGTCATATCTTTTAATTCATGTTCACATACTCTTTTCCTATCACTTATATTCATCTCTAATTACCGATCTTCATCTTTTTTTGTACTCGTATTTTTCTTCCTCAAAGCTCCCTTTAAAACCTGTAAATACTTTTCTCATTGCCCTCATCATATTTACATGATCCAAATATCTAACCATATTCAAATCCATATCATACTTGATTAAATCACTTTATCTTTTCTTCCAATCTTATAACTCTATCATCTTTATTATTACAATTAGTCGATAAAAACTGTCCAATCTAGAACACCAGCTCTAATCAATTAATCATATACATCATTTCCAATCAGAATTATCTCAACTATAGTTTTTTTAACTTCTCAAATCCTCATCCATTCCCGTGCACCATGAAATTTTCTTTGCTTACACTAAACATTTCAACATCTTCTATCTTATAAAATAATCACTTGATGTATTATTTCTTTAAGTTTTTCCGAAACAATATTCACCTCACGGAATCTTCTATTATTCTCATTATAACATTTGTTTACCATATTTTAGCTCAACTGCATAGCAACTAAATTACTTCATTTAACTTTTCTACCTTAGGATAGTGGATATCCTCGAACATTATACAGTTGCACATTTAAATTTCTGAATGTAATCATTAACTTTTTAATCTAGGGTACAACCCTTATCAACTTGATCATATACATTATTTTCCATTGAAATTTGCCTCAACGATATCTCACTCAACTTTTCAAAGTCGAACTTTTACTCACATATTATTCCTCTGTTTCAAAATCAAACGTTATAACTTCCTTTATCTTATAAAATTTTCACCGATATACTAATTCTCAATCTTTTCTATTACTCTTTATACTCTTGAACATTTAAATCCTTATCTCCTTCACTACATCACATTACATAATTAAAATATACATTGTATTCGCATCCACTTCATATTTGGTTATCATAACCTGATAATATCTTATGATTCCAATACATTTCCATCACCTATTTTTGTTAGCCATTGCTAACTCTTTCCATCTATAATGCAAATTCCTTATTATATCCACACTCTTGCTTATACACAATACTATTTACACGTCTAATATTCCCTTTTCACATATCATTTATAATTTTCCTTCTTTATCCTTTTAACTTTTCTATAAATCCTTAGTTTCCGTCTAACATACAAATCCTTTAACTTTAATACATTCACCATCACACTACTTTATTATTCAACTTATTTCTTTAAATCAAAACATAAAACTTCATCAAACTATCCATATATATATTCTTTCTAGTCAAAATAATTCATCCTCTATTTCTTTCACTTATCAATTTTTCATTCTCACTCGTTCATAATACAATTCCTTTGGTTCGAATTCAACCATTTCATATACATTTATCTTATAACTGATCACTGATATACATATTCTTAAACCCTTTCTTGGTCTTTTAATATTTTCCAATTAACATCCATCTCTTTCGCTTTATCTTGTCCATGCTGTAAAGAAACTATTCTATTTCAGAATGATAAAGTTCTTTTAATACTATAATTTTTAATTTGTCTGAACAGATTGGCTTTATTCTCTGGCGAAGAATACAACTAATTCATATCTAGTTTAAAATTGAAAACCAGAATCTCTACATTTCTTTGATGGTGTTTACCGTTATGAAACACTAATTCTCTTAATCATCTGAGATTTTTGTTCTCCAATCCTTTTATTTCGAGCTCTCTCTCTAGAGCTTTAGTGCAATTAGCCATTTCTTGAAACGAGAACAAATTCAAAATAATTAACATTTCTTTTAATTTTGGGAGCAAGCCCTCCACAAACCAATTTGCATGAATCCTTCTCTGTCGGAATTAACTCAATCGTAAAACGACTTCACTTATTGAACTCGCACTCATATTCATACACATGCATGTGTAATTCCCTTGCTTGATGCTCGTATATTTTAGCTTCATTTGTCTTATGAACTGGTAATCTATATACTTACTCTTGAATTCTTATAAAATACTTTTGACTTCATTTTTAGCCTAGAATCGCCTAAACCGTAGCTCTGATACCATTAAATGTAACACACCAATCCCTATCCGACCCGAATACGAGTCCGAGATGTCATATTGACTTTTCAAAACCTTTTTCTTACAAAATATCAAAACATTTAAACTCATTACAAAATTCGATCATATGATTTTATAAACGAATAAAAACATATCGAATTCAAATATTTATTACATGCCAACTACTATTATTATTACAAAATACATACTATTTCATTCTTTTCTGATATGATCTTTGGAAAGGAGAAACTGGCATGTATTGCATAATTTTTACCAATCTTCCTCTTCTCGGAACCTACGTGTGAAACAATCACACGCTAAGTCGATGACTTAGTGAGGTATATAAAACATATAATAAAACTATAAACATTTCATATCACCAAAAGCATATACATAACATATATTGTAGTGATCATTATCTCTTTATTAGCTCAGGTACACAAATAATTCAGTGTAAACAATAATATCACGATATCATATAATAATGCAAATACTTTTGATATCTTTTATAGGCCTATGTACATTATTGAGAACTCAAGGTATTCGAGTACATTGAGTTTATGCACTATTGCTGTCACCACAGTTCGTATAAGTCCCACTGAGTGGCATATGAAATTTGTCCCGAATGACCTATCCAGAGGTCTTAAAGAACCTCGGTAACTGTCCATAGGTTCCGAAGAACCTAGGTAAACAGTCCATATGTTCCTTAGAACATAGGTAACCCTCAACTCTTGGCATGCCAACTATACCACTAGCTCTCATATCATATAACATGGGCATTATCATTTATACATTTCATATCATTTGTTCTTTCACATAGCTCTTTATCACATTTCTTTCTATTCTGTCACATACCATATGTATGTGTAAACATATTTATCATATCACCTGTGCATATCATCATGTAGTTTATTTTTGTATAATTCATAACACTTATCATATGATTTCATATTCATATGCCATATAGCTCGTATCACTAAATCTCATATCATATAACATGCTCTATCCTTTTATGTTCATCTGACATATAATGCATACAAATTATATTCACATATTTCTTTACTCATGAATTCATACATCATACAAATCATGTCATCTCTTATTCTCATATATTTCCAATACATCACATATATCACTCATATAATCAAACATACATACCTTTCATGTCATTCATTTCATTCTCTGTATCCTTATCACACATCTTATTTTATTTCTCATGTTCTTATTTAAGCACCTATGTCATGTCTTGTTTACTTATGTTCATATATATAATCATGTAAATCATGTCACATACCATAACATTTTAAGAGTTACTTCTTACCATGGTAACTCCGTCACTGGCTCATCGCGAGCCAATGTTCGTTCTATAACATAAGTACATATTAAATTGTACTCACCTTAGCCTTGCTTTGATTCGATCCTAATCCTTTGATTATTTTGAAACTTGTTTAGACTTTATATCTACATAAATATAACATTTATATATATCAATAATCCAATTGTATACTTTAATCTTCCAACTCTTAAACTAAAGGAAAACCAATTTCATTTCTTGTTTAAAGTAGATATCGGTACATCCCTAACTGAGGTATAGATACCCTGTCTATGATATAGATACCCTGTCTATGGTATAGATTTCCTGTCTATAGTATATATACTCTGTTGATATTCTGAAACTTTCATCTTCAGGGGGGTATCAATACACCCCTATATGGTATCGATACCATACTGACCTTTTGTAATTTTTCATTAAAAGGGAGTATCGATACCCCTTCATAGGGTACCGATACCTTATGCCTAAAAATTACCTTTTGAGCATGAAAATCACCTCATTTATACTCAAACACTTCCTATTTCATCCTCTTACATATACTTAACTCAAATATACATACTTAAACTAATTTATATTCATTTATTTCATCTTAAACCTCAAAATTCTTCTCTCCATATAGAAATCAATAATCATACCAAATTTTCCATGTTATCCAAACTTAATTCTAACACTTCTAACTTCTTATTCTCATAGGTGACAAATCAAATTCAACTTATCAAATATATTTCAAGATTTCATTCAAGAACTCAAAATCTTTAATATCTCCTATATCTTTCATCTTGTTGTTTTAGAACAAATTAAGCTTTCCTTAAGCTTAATTATCACCTAATGATCAAAACTAACTCATAAAATCAACAAATAATTGATTAACCAGAAAACTCACCTTTGCCTTGAAGCTTTGACGGGAGAAGAAGAAAATGAAGAAGAGAAAGAAGAAGATAACTCTTCCCCCCTCCCCCACGTGATTCATTCATATAATAGGGGGAAAATATCTTTATTGTCAAATGACCATTTTGCCCTTTAATTCACTTAATAATTACTAAAACTTTCAGGAAATACCTTCAAATAAATCATTAAACCTTTCAACTTTTCCGCTTTAATCACCAAATTCTAAAATTTTACATTTTAATCACTAGCCCATAGTTTGGGTTGTTACAAGATACCTAATATCGAGAGAGTTAGGGTAGATCTACTTGAATAATGGAACTAATCAGGGATGGTGAGGTTCTAATCCACTCAGAGATAAGGAGAGAGTTTCATTCAACTAAAAGAGATTTCTACTTGAGTAGGATAGGCAAAGGCTGTGTTTACACTGAGGGGTATTGCCATAGTAACAGTTTGACAAACCAAGGGTTGTAGTTCACGTCAAGTAGTATTGTCGTAGCAACCGTCCTTGAATACTCCAGTAATCCTGTCGGGAAACCTAAGCATAGTACACTAAGTAATTCTAGACATGTAATAACTTCTCCCCATGGAACCAACCTAAGTGCTCCGTAAGAAGTCTGATTGTGTGATGTTTTTCTGAATATATTGAACTCAACAATTCTATTTGCCTTGACAATTTTTATTTTTTTACTGTTGCAAATTTTCCTTGCCTCGACCAAACTTTTCTGTACACCATACTTCACAATATTTCTTGCCTCGACAATACTTTTCCATTTGTTTATATCTTTTGATACTATTTTTTTTTGTTTCAACAATAATTTCAGGACTAGCTCGTGACATCTAGTTCTAGTTGTAGCAAAACATCAAAAACTCCATCCAATCCCCAAGGAGACGTTAACTCAACTTACTATTATATTACTTGCATCGATTGTGTACACTTGCACATATTTGCTTGCCTTAGCATATACATTCACAAGCTATCAAGTTTTTGGCGCCGTTGTTGGGGATTGGCAACTGAAGGAATTTTGATAATTTTTACCATAGCAAATTTTATTTTCCTGTCATAAATTTTTTATTAGTACTAACTTTTTTGTTTGCTGATTTTCTTTTGAAGGTTTTTTTATCATTGCATGACCAGAAGATCTGTTGGTGAACCATTAGAACCATTCGACCCTGAGATCAAATAATCATTCAGACAAAGGAAAAATAACCAGGGTGCCAGAACTATATGAATCGACTGCAGTATGAAGTTGACAATAATATGGAAGACCAGGCAGATCCCAATGTCGCGACAAATAATCTTCCCAGAAATATTGCGAGACCATGAGCAATATGAGATCACTTAAATTTGATTCTTGATGATCTCAACCCTGGAATCGTGGCACCTGAAATACCAGCAGCCTGTTTTGAACTTAAACAGGTGATATTCAACATATTAAACTCCATCGATCAATTTATGGCTCACCTAATAAAGATGATAGACATCATGTCCGCGCTTTCCTTGAAGTTTGTGATTCGTTTAGGCAATAAGGAGTGCACGAAGATTTACTAAATCTTAAACTGTTCCCCTACTCTCTACTTGACTAGACAAGAGCTTGGCTTAGTGGAGTCCGTTCTAGATCAATGGAATCTTGGGCTTACTTATGCAAAAGTTTTCTTATTCGCTATAACCCGCCCAATATGAACACCCATATTCACAATGACATTGCATGTTTTTGCCAAGTTGATGATGAATCTATGTACGATTGTTGTGATAGATATAAAAGTTTACTTCACAAGTGCACTAACGTCTAATTTCACGACTGGACTCAAGTCGTGATGTTTTATAACGGAGTCAATGCACCTACTTGTATGATGTTAGATGCCTCGACGAATGACACTACCTGACAAATCACCTGAGGAATCCTTTTATATCCTCGATAAGATATCCAATAATGACTATCAATTTCAGACTACAAGGCTTGGAACTGGCAAAAGAGTGTCTGGAGCATACGAACTTGATTATAAGGATTCTGTATCTGCTCAACTTTCTGCTATAACAAATATGTTGAAAATTTTGCAAATTATAGCGAGGTGAAAGAAGTCAAGGCAACTAACTCAGCATACATTTTCTGTCGCGGCAACCATTATGAGAGTAAATGCATAGAAAACCAGAAGTCCATCAATTTCGTGGGCAACTTCAATAGAAGCAACAACAATAACCCCTACTCTAATACATACAATCCTGGATGGCGACAATATCCAAATTTTTCATGGGGTAATCAAAGGAACAAAAATAAAAATTATGCATGCAATTTTAACAAGCCACATCAAAACATTTCTGAACACTCAAGTTCGCAATATCAACATATACCTTGGCAAGGTAATAATAAAAGTAATGCATCTTTGTCAAATTCTAACTCCCTTGAAGCTTCATTGCAAGAATTTATGGTCTCAAGAAAAGATTTCATGGCTTCAACAAAGACCTTGATACACAAACACTCATCAACAATTAAGAATCAAGGCAATCTGTTGCAAAGTCAAGCATTACAAAGCCATAGCTCATCATTGAGGGCAATGGAGAATAAACTAGGACAAATTGTCACGACACTACATTCTCGCCCACAAACAAGTCTCCATAATGACACTCAGGTCATTAAGCCTTATGGAAAGGAGCAATGCAGTGCACTCACATTGAGGAGTGGTACTCAGATTAATATTGATGACAAGTTTGGAGGGAAGCAACCATAAAATTTTAGCCAAGGCACCACACATGAAGAACCTGAAGATCAAACTGAAATTGCTGAACAAGAAGAACTGCCTAGGAGAAGGAAAAGAACGAGGATTTAACAAGTCATCACACTAATGGTGAAAAATTATTTGCCAAGGAAAAAGTTTCTTCGCCACCTTCAGTGGATCAAGACAGACCCCACCACCCTTCCCTCAGCGATTGAAGAAACATAGCGATGAGATATAGTTCAAAAAAGTTGTTGATGTCCTTGACCAACTACATATGAATGTTCCATTACTTGAAGCCATTGAGAAGATGCCTTCCTATGCCAACTTTTTGAAGGACATTTTCACAAAGAAGAGAAAAGTGGAAATAATAGAAACTATTTCCACAGTAACTTAATATTGTTCGGCGATAAGTAAACTTTCGCCGAAACAAAAAGATCCTTGAAGCTTTGTTATACTATGTTCCATCGGTGATAAATATGTTGGAAGAGCTCTTTTTGACTTGGGGTCAAGCGTAAATATGATGCCCAAGTCCATATTTTTGAAGCTTGGAATGGGTAATGGTCGACCAACCACCATGATTTTACAACTAGTTGACAGGTCTCATGTTCGTCTTGAATTGAATATGTGATTGTTAAAGTGGGCAAGTTTATCTTTCCAGTTGATTTCCTCATTATGGACTGTGAGGCCGATTAAAATGCACATATTATTCTTGGACTTCCATTCTTAGCTACAAGGCGTATTGTAATAGATTGTTAGAAAGGAAAGTTCATGATGAGGGTAGCTGATCAAAGCGTAACGATCAATGTATTCAACATTCTTAAATACGTTGATGATTCTGAAGTATGCCATTACATTGAAAATGTTGATTCACTTGAGGAAGCTGGAATAGAAAATTATGGTCAAGGCAAATTCTTACATCTTGATGACTATGACAATCTGTGCCAAGATAAAATTCTCCAGAATGAAGAGTGTACAATTTGTTTCCTAGACGATGTTTTACAATTTGAGGAACACAATAATTTTTGCCCAGGCAAAATTTTTCTGAACGTAACATACAAAAATATTTGCTTAGGCAAAAGTTTTTTTTATTGAAGCAGATGAAAGACATACTGAAGACAAAGCAAGTAAGAGTTTGAAGATAATTCATTAGAAGTGGAAAAGTCTAGTTTACTTCAAACTAGAGCAGGTATAAGATTCGAACCCCTAGATTTCAATGAATTTATTCCTCCAAAACCTTCGATGCAACATGCACCTACCTTAGAACTTAAACCGTTGCCATCACATTTGAAATATGTGTATATAGGTAGTAATAATGGTTTACCAGGTATAATTTTTGCTAGTCTAACCCCCGAGCAAGAGGAAAATTTGTTGAATGTTTTGTCACAGTACAGAAAAGCTCTCGGATAGACTATGACATACTTAAAGGGAAGCAACCCTAAAATATGCATACACAAAATATAGCTAGATGATTGCCATAATAACTCAATAGAACCACAAAGGAGACTTAACCCGATAATGAAAAACGTGGTCATGAAGGAAATCATAAAATATCTTGATGCTGGGGTGATCTATCCTATATAGGATAGTTCATGGGTCATTCCGGTTCAACGTGTACTGAAAAAAGGTGGAGTGACCGTGGTAAAAAATGAAAATGACGAGCTTTTGACTACGAGAATCATCACGGGCTGGCAGATTTGCATGGATTATAGAAAGCTCAACAAGGAAAAGAAGAAAGACCACTTCCCCATTCCTTTCATCGACCAAATGCTCGATCGGTTAGCAGGCGAGGCATTTTACTATTTCCTTGACGGGTATTCTGGATATAATCAGATCGCCATAGCACCTGAAGATCAGGAGAAAACCACCTTCACATACCCATATGGCACCTATGCCTTTAGAAGAATGTTGTTGGGACTGTGTAATGCTCTGGCAACTTTTCAGAGGTGTATGATGGTCATTTTCTCAGATATGGTGGAGGACTTCATGGAAATATTTACGGATGACTTTTCTGTCTCAGGCGAGGAAATTGATCGATACCTCGGTAATTTATCTAAAGTACTGAAGCGATGCGAGGAGTCAAACCTTGTGTTAAACTGAGAGAAATATCACTTCATGGTGATCGAATGAATTGTGTTGGGACACAAAATTTCTCGCCAAGGCATCGAAGTTGATAAAGCTAAAGTAGAAGTAATTGAGAATTTGCCTTCACCCACCACTATGAAGGGAATACAAAGTTTCCTAGGGCATGTAGGATTCTACAGGCGGTTCATCAAGGACTTTTCAAAGATTTCAAAGCCTTTGTATCTGCTACTTCAGTAAAATCAACCGTTTGTATCTAATGATAAGTGCCTCAACGCGATCACTGATCTGAAGAAAACACTTACCTTGACACCAATTGTTGTTCCACCTGACTGGGATGCCCCTTTTGAACTGATGTGCAATGCAAATGACTATATTGTAGGGGCAGTGTTAGGGAAAAGAAAATGTAAAATCTTTCATGTCATCCATGTGCGAGTCGTACCTTTAATGATGCGCAAATTAATTATACCACCACTGAAAAAGAATTGCTTGCCGTGGTATACACTTTTGATAAGTTTAGGACATATCTTATAGGAACTAAGCTCATTGTGCATACTGATCACTCTGCTATTAAATACTAGTTAATAAAAAAGATGTAAAGTGTAGGCTTATTAGATGGTTATTATTGCTACATGAATTTGATTTGGAAGTGAAGGATAGGAAGGGTACTAAAAACAAAGTAGCAGATCACTTGTCTAGGCTAGAGAACAAAAGCATTTTCCATGACATGAAGGATATTCAGGAGCATTTCCCTGATGAGAAAATTTTATTTTTCACAGTAGTGTCGTGGTATGCTGACATAGTTAACTTTCTTGTTAGTGGTATTATGCCTTTAGATTTATCTAGCCAAGGCAGAAGAAAATTCAGACAAGATGTATGCCACTATTACTGGGGTGAACCATTCCTATTTAAGCTATGTAGTGACCAAATAATCCGTAGGTACGTCCCTGAAGAAGAACATAAGAAGATCCTATTTCATTACCATACATCCCCGTGTGGAGAGCACTTTAGTGGGATGAGGACCGCTGCAAAGGTCCTCCATTTCAGCTTCTACTAGCCCACCTTATTCAAGGATGCGCATGACTTCTATAAGTCATGTGATCTTTGTCAGTGCACTGGGAGCATATAGAAGAGAAATGAGATGCCATTGCAAAGCATTTTGGAAGTTGAGCTCTTCTATGTATAGGGAATCAATTTTATGGGACCTTTCCCATCGTTCTTTGGTGATATGTACATACTCTTGGCGGTTGACTATATTTACAAATGGGTTGAAATCGTGGCCACACCTCGCAATGAGTCCAAGTCCGTGTTTAAATTCTTGCACAAAAACATATTCACGTATTTTAGAGCACCACGAGCATTTAGCAGCGAAGAAGGGACTCACTTTGATAACAAATTAATTACCAAGGCACTGAAAAGATATGGGGTGATCCACAGAATTTCCACGGTATACCATCCCCGGACTAATGGGCAGACAGAGGTCTCTAATCGCGAGATCAAACAAATTATTGAGAAGGTAGTTAACCCGAGGTGCAAAGATTGGTCGCAAAAGCTTGATGAGTCACTTTAGGCATACTTAACAACATTCAAAACACCACTCAGAATGTCCCCATTCAATCTAGTCTATGGCAAGGCAAACCATTTGCCTGTGGAATTGGAACACAAGGCATTTTGGGCCATCAAGAAACTAAATATGGATGCACAACTTGCTGGAGAAAGAAGATTATTGGAGCTGAATGAAATTGATGAATTTAGATCTCAGGTGCATGAAAATGCCCACCTTTACAAAGAAAAGACGAAAAGATGGCATGACAGAAAAATTTGGCCTAGGCAATTTTTTCCTGGACAACAAGTATTATTCTATAATTCATGACTCAAGTTATTTCTAGGCAAGCTGAAATCTAGATGGTTAGGACTGTTCATTGTACATCAAGTCCATAGCCACGTCGCAGTAGAAATTAAGAACCTGGATGATGGGTCAACCTTTAAGGTGAATGGTCAACGGCTGAAGGCATGCACTGGAGTACCCATCTTGTGTGATAAATTGACGTCGTTACTTCACGATGCCCAAGAGTTTGTCCTTCTTTCCTAAACAAATTTTGTTGCATGTGCAACAAAAGTTTACTTGGAACATGACTTTGTCTTCCTAGACGCTGGTGAAGAACCCTTTGGGTCGAAGGTATTGAACATCATCTGGAAACATAACTGGCAAAAATTTGCCCGGCACCCAATGGTGTTGGCGCCAACCATGGTTTGAGAGTTTTACACCCACCTAGGCGACCAATCTCAACACACTGTGTATGTTAGAGGGAAATCTATCTGGTTCACTCGATTGGCCTTAAACCGTTACTTTAAGCTCGGCAAGGTGGAGAATCAACATAAAAAATTTCTTGTCGAAGCATATCAATAGACATATGATTTTGTACTGGAGGATATTTGTTTCAGTTAGACGAAGCTTGAAGGAAATGCGCCCAACCAGAAGCGTTTGGATCGTCGAAGCCTTAAGCCAGTCACTAATTTGTGGAATCATTTTTTGAAAGGCAAGTTGATGCCTACCTCACATAACACGATAGTGTTGGTGAGGCGATTGATGTTGTTGCACTCTATCATCAACGAGCGCTAGATCGATGTGGGAGAGATAATTTTTTTGTAGATCCACGAGTGTGCAAAGAGGGCCTGAGGTAACATTCTTTTCCCCAATTTGATAACAACTTTATACAGAAAGAAAAATTACCTGAGGAGCCTTCCGAGGACTTTATCAAGTCGAATGAAGGCATCACCAAAAAGAAGGTGCTCGAGATTATTAGTTTTGATGACAACGCTCCACACGAGTGCTTATAACGAGGAATAAAATCAGTTGTGGCGACAAGAATGACAACCATGGTTACAACCACTAGGGAGACACGAGGGCTGTTGGAGCATCTAGAAGGTCACATGCAGACCTTCTTCAACTATGTCAAGGCTCAAGATGCACAGATGAATGCTTTCTTTAAGGAGCTACTCCTGGTTACCAAGGAAGACGTGCCACCTTTTCCCAATGAAATCATGTGAAAATCAGTCCATCCAGGCGGTAGTACATTTTATGCCTCGGTACAACAGGTTCCACCTGAGTCCCCAGTGGATGTCACTGCTCTTTCCATATATGTCTCCCCTATACATGAAGAAGGCCACGATGAAAAAGATGATTATATCAGCTCCTCCTACTATTCTTCCGAGAACACTCAAGAAATCCCACCAAAATTCTTTTATGATGATGATTATATCACAGTCCTCGACCAACCTACTCCTGAACAAGTATATGAACAGACCCCGGATCTCAATAATGAACAATCTCTTGATCCTGAAACAGACCAACCTCAAGATATCCTTGCTGAGCCCTCACACACCGAGGGGATGCCATCATTGGCTAGTCCCCCAAGAACGTGGCGTCACATCAAGCACACAGCTGGTCGTCTTGTTGTAGCATCTCCTTCTTCGTGTCCTTCAGGAGATACTGGATGTGAAACCCTCTCCTCTCAAATGACGCATAACCCGTGCATCCAGTCGAGCCACTCCACCACAATGAGGTAATATTTCTTTTATATTCATTTGCATTAGTATTTTAGAGTAATTATCATTTCATTTGCATTCATGCATTGAGGACAATGCATCCCTCAAGTTTGGGGAGGTTTTGTACTCCATACTTAGTTTTTTAATTTTTGATAATAATTGGTTAAAATATTTGTTTTCATGGCATGAGTTTCATTAGGATAGTTGGTGGAAAACGTTAACTGTGTCCGATAATGAAAGTAAATTTTATTACCTAGGCTAGAATTATTTTACATGATTGTTGAAGGCTAGAACCGACCTTAGGACTTAATTCTTTGTGACTCTTTGAACATGATTGTATGTTTTCTCTGCTTAAGGTACTTAGAAATTTTTTAAGAAATAACTTTTTGCGCGTCGTGGCAGTAAATGTTTGAAAGGCTAAATTGAACTTAATGTTTGAATTGTGTTGAATTACAAATAAATGTCTCAGTATAACTGTAGGGGGACACTCCTCTGTACGTTGGCATGACCTAGAAAAATCCCTTAAATTAATGGTTGCCTTGGCATATGAGTAAATGAAAGCAGTCATGGGATGACTATACCTGACTAGCTCGGGCGTGGAATGTATGCTCCCTTTCACCTAGAGTATGGGATTGTAGTTGTGATGAGTTGACTCCCCTTGAAGTATGCTTATAAAAAATAAAGTTGAAGTTACATGTTGAATAAATAGGAGTAAAACTATGCTTGATGAATAATTTGATGCCTTGGCAAAACAGAAGTGCTTACTTATGAGTTTTCTAGCTACGTTACAACATAGTCTGCTATACAATCATGCACACACACCGACAAAGAATCCTGACCTAGAAAAGGTACTTGATTTCTAGTACAGTCTACCATGTTAAGGCTAAAATTTTTGCTGAGGGCTGAAACTTTAAACCACATGATTTTCCTAATTTTTTGCTTTGCCATTGCAATTTATTTTTCTACTGCTTATTATCCATAACTTAAGTTTGGGGGTGTGATAACTCTGTAAAAAGACTATATTTAAGGTCTTTTTACTTAAGTTATTGTGTTTCTAAAAGCTGTTATCATAGCATTTTAGTTGCATTTAGGTCATATTTGCATGTGGTGGATAAGTCTTGCCTAGGCAAGATTTATTTGGCTTAACTGATGTTGCTAAGGAGGAAGGTTCTTTGTTGGCTGTGTTGATGCAGGAAATAATTAAGGAAGAATTTATTTACCGAGAAAAAAAATTTCCCAACGCTAGAGGAACATAAAAAGACGAAAGTGAGGAATATATTTTTCTTGCTAAGGTGAGATTTATCTTGCAGATCCGACATGGCTCAACAACTGTTGACATCATTTTCCCAGTTTCATCCTCACGTGCAATCATGCCGTCATCAAGGAAATTGACCACTTCCAACTTCTATGTCATTCATAAGATGGGTAAGTTAATGAGGGTATTTAGGGAATTTCCAAGGACACAAAACCCTAGAAATTATCACTATAAATACCTCATTATAGCCTTCCAAAAAGAGAGACAATCAAGGAGAGGATATACCCTAGGCTTGGAGTAAGCGACTGTAACACCTTATTTTCCACCGTTCCCCCACTGAATCATCCTTGGTGCCCTCCATAGCCGATCTTCATTGTAGTAGCGATTAGGCCCTCGAGAGAGGCTGGTAGTTGGAGCAGGCATGGTGGTGGTTGGAATGTCATGGCAGAGCTCTGTTTGGGAGTGTTTCTTCCTTTTTTCTTAATTTCCATTTCGCTTAAAGGGCTTGTACTGAATGGTTAACTTTGGATGATATTTGCCACACCAAGAACTGTTTTACTTGGTGTTGGTTATTTTTTGGATGAAATGTTATTAGAATGTTAATGAATGATGAAGTTTTCTTATACTTAATGTTGTTTTGTTCATTGTTTTAATATTTTGCCTTGACACTGTAAGAGCTTTTGAGAGGTTGCCTGGTGCATCGGCAAAACATTCCTAGACTTACTAAGAGCTTTCGAGAGATTACCATTTTTCTAGGAATAGATGTCTAATATCGAGAGAGTTAAGGTATATCTATGTGAACAACGGAACTAATCCGGGATGGTGAGGTTCTAATCCCCCTTAGAGATAAGGAGAGAATTCATTTGACTAAAAGAGGTAGCTACTTGAGTAGGATAGACAAAGACTGTGGTTTATGCTGAGGGGTATTGCCACAACAACAGTTTGACAAACAATGGTTATAGTTCATGCCGAGTAGTATTGTCGTAGTAACCATCATTTAATACTCCAGTAATCTTGTCGGGCAACCTAAGTATAGCACACTAAGTCATTCCAGAAATTGAATAACTTCTCTCCATGGAAAAACCAACCTAAGTGCTCCGTAAGAAGTTTGATTGTGTGAGGTTTTTCTGAATATATTGAACTCAACATTTCTATTTGCCTTGACAATTTTTATTTCTTTACTCTTGCAAATTTTCCTTGCCTCGACCAAATTTTTCAGCACGCCATACTTCACAATATTTCTTTCCACTTTTCTATCTGTTTATATCTTATGATACTAATTGTTTTTGTTTCGACAAGAATTTCAGGACTAGCACGTGATATCTAGTTCTAGCTGTAGCAATACATAAAAAATTCCCACCAATCCATGGGGAGACGATAACTCAACTTACTACTATATTACTTTCATCGATTGTGTACACTTGCACATATTTTCTTGCCTTAGCATATACATTCACAAGTGATCAGACATGATTGAACATGTTCTTTTCATTATGAACTTCTTATCTCAAAAATGCTGACCCAACTCTTTCTGTGATTGTTGACCCAAGGTAATGCTGATCCAACTCCTTATGTGTTGAATGAGCCAAGGTAACAACACCTTATGTGATGGAATTGAGCTAAGGTTGAACAAGTTCTTCTCATTATGAACTTGTTCTCCCTTATCGGATGAGTTTTTCTCATTATGAACCCTTTCATTGAAAATGTTGATCCACCTCCTTCTGTGATGGAATCAAGTTAAATGTTGAACAAGTTCTTCTCATTAGGAACTTATTCATTGGAAATGTTGATCCACCTCATTTTTTGATGGATTCGAACAAAGTGATGATGCTGATTCAACTCCTAATGCGATGGATGAGTCAAAGACGATGTTATTCTAACTTCTTATTTGATGGAATCAAGATAAGGTTGAAAAAGTTCTTCTCATTATGATCTTTTTCTCCCTCATCGGATGAGTTCTTCTCATTACGAACCCTTCCTTTGAAAATGTTGATCCACCTCTTTATGTGATGAAATCGAGTGAAATGTTGAACAAGTTTTTCTTATTAAGAACGTCTTCATTAGAAATGTTGGTCCACCTCCTTCTGTGATGGATTCTAACATATTGATAATGCTGATCCAGCTACTTATGTGATGGATAAGCCCAAGTTCTTCTCATATTTTGCAAGAACAAATCCTTAAATGAAACCTTTGTTGACTCTTTGAATTCCTGACAGATATTCAAATGCATGTGTATGTTCCTAGTTTTGTAAATGGCTAAATGTGTATGCATGGTGTAATTTTCATATTTTGAGCTCTATGGCATTGTAAATATTTTTTCTATCTTCGTTGAGTCCTTGTCTTTGCTAGGTCTTTGCCTGATTCGTGATCTTAGCTTTCTTCACTTCTAAAATCAAGACTGATCTCTTATCAGTCTATGCATATTTCTTCCCAGCAAAGGTCAGAGATATGCCTTGGAACGAATTGTGTTATTGTCATTTCATCAATCATTTTATCATTCAGGTTATTGATATCTCTCATGTCACCTTCTGTCAACCACTTTGTTCAATGAGTGTGAATATTGACATGGTGGTTTTCCTTGGAGCACTTCATAGGTTAATTAAAAGTAATACTGAGAAATTACTCATTTGAAACTAAGTTATGTTAGTCTGTTTGCCACATGAAAAAAATGAATGATCTGAACCTTGAAGTGATAATCATGAAATTTATTGATAAAATATAGGATTTTTACACAACGTCATGGCAATTGAAAGAATTGAGTAGAGACTCTAGAAATAAAAGGCATATGTCCCAATGAATTTTAGCACAAGTGTTCCTGAATCAGTTAATTTTGACACCTCGAGTTGATCCTCTGTTTGGGAGATCTCAAAGTTGCAAAACTATCCGTAGTTGTGTAGTCTCTCACAAACTACCAGACTTTTTAGAGGGTTTATTTGCCCTGATGCCCCAATATCAAAATGCATTTGAGCCTCATTTTCAGCTTTTCAACTCAAATCATTCATTTGGTTTCAAGACGCCCTTTGCGGATTTTTATCTTGAACCCCCCTTTTATTTTCCTCTTTTTTCTCTTTCTCTTTCTCTTTTTCTTTCTCATTTTTTATTTTTTATTTTCTTTTTCTTTTTATTTTTTTTTATTTTTAAGCATAATATTTCTTGATAGAGTCTGAATTTATTGGGTCCCTCAACACTCCTTCCCAATTAGGCATCCATTTCCCATGAAAATCTTTATGAATTGGCAATATCTTTTTAAGCACTAGATCACCCTCTCAAAATTCTCTTGGGCGGACTTTCTTATCATGGGCTCGCATAATCCTTTTTTGGTAAATTTGTCCATGACATATAGCTTTTAGTCTCTTTTCTTCAATAAGATTCAGTTGATCAACACGAGATTGAACCCATTTTACTTTATCTAACTCTACTTCTTTAAAGAATTGAAGTAATGAAAATTCAACCTCAATAGGTACGACTGTCTCTTTTCCATAGACGAAAGAGAAAGAGGTTGCCCCTATCGATGTCTGTACAGTCGTTCAAAATCCTTATAGGGCAAAGGGTAATTTCTCATGCAAATATCTGTAGGTTTCAATAGTCTTTGTAAATATCCTTTTGATGTTTTTGTTTACTGCTTCCACTACCCATTCATTTTGAGGAGGTAGGTTACAATGTTGGCATGTTTTATCTTAAATTGCGCACAGAGTTCAACAATCATCTTGTTATTCAGATTAGTAGCATTATCTATTATGATCCTTTCTGGAAACTCATATCAACATATTCTCTCTCTTTATAAACTAGAAAATTGTTGATCTCGTGATATTGAAATAAGAAGCCTCTACCCACTTAGTGAAATAATCAATTGCCACTAAGATGAATCCATGATATAGTTATCATAGTACCATGGATGGCCATTCACTTCTTCTTCTAGGAGATAGCAATGTGTGGGGGGTTTCATACACTTTTATTTTTATTAGCATCATGTTTGTTTTCATATTTTCCTTAAACATCGCATCCAATGTAGCCAAAGCATCGACCATTTGATTGTCCTCTCAGGGAAGATATCTGAATGTAACATCTTGAAATTCTTTCAATAGTTCGAGGACCAAATTTTTATATTCAATTAATTTTGGGTTATTTGTCTAGTATTCTCCCCTTAGTTAATATACTACTAACGAGGAATCTCAATATACTTTAAGCATTTTGACTTTTCTTTCGATAGTTTCCTTTACCCCTATAACACATTCTTTATATTCTGCCATGTTGTTGGTGCAAAAGAATTTCAATATACTTGTAAAAGGATAGTAGATTTCTTTTGGAGAAATCAACACTGCTCTAATTCCTTTCCCAAAGCATTAGAGGCTCTATCAAAGTATAAATTCCATGATTTTTCATTCTTGGAACTTTATTCTTCAGTTGAGATACACATCAAATCTTTGTCTGAGAAATTGAAGTTTAGAGACTCATAATCTTCTAAATCACGGCTCTCAAGAAATTCGGCTATGGTACTCCCTTTTATTGTCTTTTGGCTCACATACACAATATCAAACTCAGATAACATCTGCCACCTAGTCAGTCTGCCAGTAAGAGCAAGAGATGCCATCATAAATTTTAGGGGATCCATCCTCAATATTAACCATATGGTATGGTATAACATGTACTGCTTGAGCCTTCGAGCTACCCAAACTAAAGCACAACACAACTTTTGAATCGGTTGGTATCGAGTCTCGTAATCTGTGAATTTCTTGCTTAGGTAATAAATGGCTCTCTCCTTTCTTCCTGACTTGTCATATTGCCCCAACATGCATCCCATTGAATTCTCAAAAATTATTAAGTAGAGAATTAACGACCTGCTAGGTACTGGTGCTACTAGGATTAGAGCATTGGATATATATTTCTTGATAATCTCCAAAGTCTATTGGCATTCGTCGTTCCAAACCTCAGGGTTATTCTTCCTGAACAATCTGAACACTGGATCACACTTATCAGTCATCTGGGAAATGAACCAAAATATATAGTTTAGTCTTCCAATGAACCTTCGAACATCTTTTTGCGTACTAGGTATTGGAAGATCTTAAATCACCATGACTTTGTTTGGATCGATCATGATTTCTTTCAGACTCACTACGAAACCTAGTAATTTCCCTGACATTACCCCGAATATGCAGAAAGATTTAATTGGTACTTTCTCATCCTTTAAAAGATTTTTCTTAAGTTTTGTATATATTATTATTCGGTTCGAGATTTGGCAATCATATCATCGATGCATACTTCGATATCCTTATGCATCATATCATGGAATAGGGTCACTATGGTCCTTTGATAGGTTGTCGCAGAATTTTTCAACTCGAACGACATCACTTTATATTATAAAATGTCCCACATGGTTATAAATGTCATTTTCCATGTCTTCAAGATTCATTTTGATTTGATTATATCCTGAGAAGCCATCCATAAAGGGAAACCATGAATGCCCTGCAGTGTTGTCCTCAAGAGTATCTATATGAGGAAGGGGAAAATTGTCTTTCGGGCTAGCCCTATTAAGGTCTCGATAATACACACACATGTGTAGCTTCCCATCTTTCTTAGGTACAATGACGATATTGGCTACCCATTCAGGATACTTTTTCTCTTGAAGGAAACAAATGTCAATCTTGTCACTTTATCATTGATCTTTAATAACATCTCTAGCCTCACTCTTCTAAGTTTCTGCTAAACTGGCTTCCATTTTGGTCTAATTAGCAAGTTATGGACTACTATATTAGTGCTTATCCCAGGCATAACCTGGCACAACCATTCAAATATGTCCCTGAACTCTTTGAGCAAACTTATCAATTCTTGCCTTATTCTTATAGACAGAGTAGTGCTAATTTTTATCTATCTCCTTATTTCTGTTGTTCCAAAATTCACCATATTGGTTTCTTTCTTGTGGGGTATAATTTGTTTCTCTTCCTTTTCCACTAGTCCTAATAACTCGTTAGGAACATCACAATTTTCCTCATCTTCACACCCATTGACTTTTTCCAGACACAAAGGTCGCTCAAAATCTATCTTGTGACTGAATTCAGAAACATTCATTCTAGTATCATTGTGACATCTGCATAAAATTTGGCTCAGATGTATTGGAATACGAATGTAAAGAATAAAGAATATGGTGCAAAGAACATGATGCAAAAGTGCATAGAATAAAAATGATTGCCATTTGAGAAATAACAAAAGTATATTTCATTAATCAGTTCTAGTAACATTGATTTCTACAAAAAAAACTCTTTTGATACTTTTAAGTATTGGAAAAAGTTATCCTTTCATCATTACTTTTAATTACACCTAAAAACTATAGGGAACTCCCCTGCAGTCCAGTTGTTGAGCTCTTCACTAGGGAAACAATGATGGATTCCAGCTAAAAACTTTACATGCTGGTTGCCCCCAGTAATCATGTTGACAGACAGTCCTTCTAAAGCCTCACCTATCATATTCTGCTATTTCATCAGCTCCCCAGTCTTGATATCATCAGTCAGTTGGTGCTCCATATCGTACACCCCTCCGAATTTGAAAGAACTCTCTGTAGGAGGAAAGGACATACGTTCCCCGAGGATATCTTCACATTTCATTCTGGCTTTTCTTGTTTCTTCCCTCTTTCTCAGTTCATGTCCAAGTTGTTGGAATGTGGGCTTGAATCCATGCCCGAAATGGTCTCTCTTCCAATCAATGGCTATGGGTCATACTATTCCTTATAATTTCCTACCCAGTCCTTTCCCAATCTTTTCCCCTCTTCCCAAAGTTTGTCTTACCGCCATCTTGGTAGAATCAGATAGCATGGGACGTGGAATTTTTCTTCCTTTGACAATATATACTACATTGATGAACTCTAAGGCCCTGAAAGAGCATTCCAAGGCATCCTCGTTAACGTCGATGTATGGGGCATCTGTTGTTACTGAATCAATGATTTATTCTTTCTTCAGCCCTGATGCTGACCAACTTTGTAACACCCATTTCCCGTATATGTTTTTGTACATGAGACACATATGTCACATAACTTTTAAAGTATTTCCTCTTTCGCAAACCAGTAAAATTGTGTTTCTATTCATAAAACATTTTAATTTAATAATAATAAAATGTTCATTAAACATTAGTATAAGTTAAATACTTTTCAAAGCGTGATCATGATTTTGTTACATGCCAACTAATAATATCAAAATGGACATAGTTGTCGTATAGTTACTGATAAGGTGACTCTTGATTTGCGATGTTAGATGCACTCCTTACTCTGCTTGCTAACACCTACGCGTGAAATAAACACACGCTAAGTATTTACTTATTAAGGCAAGAACACTAATAAGGTGAAATCAATACATCATTATATCATATATATCAATTATGAATTTATTGTTTTCAAATCATTATGATTTCTTTGAGGCGCACACATAGTGCCGATACGGTTGTTCATAAACATATTATGAATTTCGTTATTTTGCACACTAAGTGATGATACGGTCATTCATAAACATATTATGAATTCTGTGGGTTGCACACTTAGTGCCGATACGGTCGTTTATAAACATATTATGAATTTCTTGGGTTTTTCACAATTAGTGTCGATACGGTTGTTAATAAACAGATTATGAATTTTGTGGGTTTTGCACACTTAGTGTCGAGACGGTTGTTCATAAACATATTATGAATTTCGTGGGTTTCACACTTAGTGCCGATACGGTCGTTCATAAACATATTATGAATTCTGTGGGTTGCACACTTAGTGTCGATACAGTTGTTCATAAACATATTATAAATTCCGTGGGTTGCACAATTAGTGCCGATACGGTCGTTCATAAACATATTATGAATTCCGTGGGTTTTGCACACTTAGTGTCGATATGGTCATCATAAACATATTATGAATTTCGTGGGTTTTGCACACTTAGTGCCAATAGTACACATAATACTAATATAACAATGAAACATATGCATTTAACCAATTACAACTATAACTCGTAATGTACGTATTAAATTGTTGAGTTAATCGATTGACGGAATTGGCCAAGAGGGGGGTGAATTGGCAATTAAAAATTTGGTGGAAGCTTTTGCAAAAAATTGAAAGTAATTGCACAGCGATTTAGAGTGGTTCGACTTTCTCAATCAAAGTCTACGTCCACTACCTTAGCTATCCACACTAAGGATTTTCCAACAAATTCACTAATTTGTTCTTTCTTTTGAGGCCAAAGAGATAACCTTACAACACCCTCAAGAATATACCCCAATTCTTGAGAACACTCTTTCCCAAAGAGAAGATTACAAATTTTCAAACTTATAAGGAAAACCTCACAAGGTAAGATGTTTGCACAATTCTAGAACAAGAAAAGAACACTCACAAATAATTACAAATGAGCCAAATGGTGTTCTTTGAAAGCAAAATGAATATTGAAAGGAAAATTGGCTTGATTTGCACAAACTTGGTGTTTGATGCTTTCTCTCTTGTTTCTCTATGATTTCTTATCTTTCAAAGGCTTCAGAACTTGTTTAAATACACCTTGAATCACTTCTGAACGTTGGGGATGATTAGTGAAGATCATATAGCCGTTTTAGTGTGAAAACAATTAATAAAACAATTTGGAGCGTGGGGGAATCGGTACCCCCTATGGGGAATCGGTTCCCTAAGTCTAAAATTCAAATATTTCTACCGTTATACAAGGGGGGAATCGGTACCCCCTGGGGGGAATCGGTTCCCTCCGAGCATACTAGAATTCTCGGAGCCAAACCATTCAGGGGGGAATCGGTACCCCCCTTGGGGGGGAATCGGTTCCCTCTGAGCAATCTGGAATTTTTGGCTTTGAAATGGTTCGAAATACTTTGTAAAATTATTTTGAAATTGTTTTAAGATTAAAACTTAATTTTACACTTTGAGTAAGGATTAAAAATTATCTTTGAAAGATTTGGAGTAATGTTTTGATATTCGAATAATTCTATCGAAATTCGAATAATTCTATCGAATATACTTAGAAAATCATTTGGAAAATCTTAAAATTCATTTAACTTAATTTGTTATATCGAAATATCAAAAATATTTTCAACAATCTCCCCCTTTTTGATATAACAAAACATTTTAGTAATTTTAAGATTTTGAAACCAAGTTTTGAAATTACTCCCCCTTACTTTAACACTTCTCCCATTTATCATTTAAAAACACTTTAACACTTCTCCCCCTTTTTGTTAAATCAAAAAGACATTTTAAAGAATTTAAACAAGGTTTTGAAATCATTTAGCTAATTGATTATATATAATATAAGCTGCTAAGATCACAAGCAAGAGAAACGTTAGCCATTAGTTTCATAATCAATATTCATAATTAATGTGAAATGGCAAAATTGGTCATATATCTAATCATGAAATAAATGATGCAATAATGAATAAATTTAATCACACCAAATAGATAATTTCTAACCATTCATAAATCTAAACAAATTCAAAGTCAATAAATCCACAAATTCAAACATTCCAAAATATTCAAAATGTTAAAGCAACAAGTTTGGAGTTCAAAGCAAAACATTGAATCACATATCCAGATCAGGAGGAGGAAAACAAGCTCGCATAGCGGCCATTTCGTTAGTGAGGTCATTAATACGTGCATTGGTTGCTTCATTATTTGCACGCATTTCCCGAAGAATTTCTAATTGTTGAGATCCCATTGTGGATAAATGAGACTCTATAGAAGTAAAGCGCGAATTCATAGTAGCGTATCGAAAATCGAATGTCTCCATAAAGGATTGGAAATATGGAGGCATTGGATGCGTTTGTTGTGCTTGCTCTTCGGGCTGCTCAGGCTCATCTTCGACTTCATCAATGTCTCGCATTAATTGCTCAAGCTCGAGATCTTCGTCAGCTTCGGGTGGAGCTTGTGAAGAACTAGCTCCCGGAGTACTTGCAGAAGATCAAACCCATTCACCGGTTTCCTTATCCTTAATCCATCCCGCTCTCGTTAAGGAAAGAAGGTTAATTTGTTTCTTAAGGGGAAAAACAGCATCTAGACCGACTCTAAGCCCAGCTTTGGAAAACACATTACTCAAAATACAACCGTAAACAAGAGATGAACAGAGTTTTTTGTTAGGAACAAGATTTACGGTTTCAACAATTTCAGCAAAAATAATCTGAGGTAGATTGATTTTAATATTGTTTTCGAAACAATGTAACCACCAAATATCTAAGGCTCTAAGAGTAGAATAACGACCTCCGGATGGTCGAAACCACCAAGAAATCACTAGATGAAGAAAACGTTCATGAAGGTCTAGGACACTTGCACTATCCCTTCTTTTATAACGAGATCCTAAAACCTGTTTTTCATTTGAAATACCATCATTATCTAATCTGAATGTATTGGCTATGTAAGTTGAGTCAATATATAAGAATTGTCCGAGAAGGTAGGAACAAATTCCTATGGTTTCGGTTTCAGTTTGGTTTTTAACACAAACGACATTAGAATAGAAAATACGAACAAGTTGATGGTAAACGATGGGTTCAAGGTCAAAGAGTTTATCAAATTTCCACTCTTGTAAAAGAGGAAGATATTTAAAATTGATAGCTAACATAGCTTGAAGTGAAGGAATACGTTCTTCCCAGATTTTGTAAGAGTCGAAATATTGATAATACCAAAAACGATGATTTCTAGGACCAGGATGATTGAAACACGAATTTTGGATGATCAAGTTAGGATCAATGGGATTAGGATTAGAAATTGGAATAGGAGAAGGATTTGGAGGTGGATTTGGTTGACGGTGTGAACGACTAGATGATGACCTAGCATGTTTAGGATTGGACATGGTTTAGGAAATCGAAATAGAATTGATAACCTGCAATTTAGAAAACACATGTATGCAATTCAATCAATCCCAAAACTCAATTGAGTCCTCAATATTTCAAGGTTCTCTAAATCAATCCTAATGGGCAAAGTTTTTGAAAAAACTTTTGAAAAATACGATTTTGAGAAACAATATATGTATAGTTTTCATAATAACAACATAATTTAATCAAAACAAAATAATTTGAAAATTAATTTTTTTTATTTCGAAAATTTAGAAAGTTTTGAAAAAATCTTTTGTTTTTGATGAAATTAGTTGTAATATCTAGTTTCTAATCACTAAATAATCAATGCCCGATCAAAAATTCAACCTGGAACTAATTAAAACTAGTTCTATGTTCATAAATTGATAAAAAGAAGTTTTGGAAAAATACCTTGAATGATTTCGGATTTGAGTGAGATTAGATGAAGTTTGCACGTTTTTTATGATTCCAACAGGTTAAGAGGATGATATTTGAAGTGAATTCCGATTAAAAACGTTGATTTGAGGCAAAGTGGAGATATGGAGAGCGTAGAGAGGAGAAACGGCGTAAGAGAAGAGAAGAGAGTTTTGAGCCAAAACCAAGGGTTCGATTCCCCTATGGGGGGAATCGGTTCCCCTTCAAAGGGGAATCGGTTCCCTCAAGGGGGGATCGATTCCCTCTGCACCAAAATGCTAAAATCCGATTTTAAACACCCATAATGCTAAATTAATTTCCTCTAGTGGTATTGGCAACTCATATATTGAAAATTAATCATGTTCAAACAATTCAATTAATCTTTAAATGATATTTGAACATAAAATTAATTTTTCATCAAGAATCATAAACTCCCCCTAACTAATAGCAATGAATGCATTCAAAAATTACTATTATAAGCATTTTTCATTTATTATTAAAAGTGCTAAAATTATTTTAAACACTCAGTGAAGATAGATTGGTCAAACCTAATTCTCTCCTAAGTGTCCAAGATCGTTCCTTGTCTAAAGGTTTTGTAAAGATATCCGCTAATTGGTGCAAAGTATCAAAAAATTCTAGAACTACATATTCCTTAGTGACATGGTCTCTAATGAAGTGATGTCTTATTTCAATGTGCTTAGTTCTAGAGTGTTGGATGGGATTTTTAGTGAGACAAATAGCACTAGTATTGTTACACTTGATAGGAATGGTACCTACTTCAATTCCATAATCAAAAAGTTGTTTTTCATCCATAAAACTTGTACACAGCAACTACCAGCTGAACTGTATTCGACTTCAGTGGTAGATAATGCAACACAATTTTGTTTCTTTAAAAACCAAGAAATTATCATATTTCCAAGGAATTGACAAGTACCGGAGGTGCTTTTCCTATCTAATTTTCATCCTCCATAATCCGCATCAGAAAAAGCATGCAAGCTAAAGCTAGAGTCTCTAGGTTACCAAAGTCCTAAACTAGGAGTGTCTTTAAGGTATCTAAAGATTCTCTTAACAGCTAGTAAATGTGATTCCTTAGGACATTATTGAAATCTAGCACATAAGCAAACACTAAACATAATATCCGGTCTACTTGCAGTTAGATAAAGTAGAGATCCAATCATTGACCTATATAATTTAACATCTACACATTTACCTCCTTCATCTAAGTCAAGCTTTGTTGAAGAGCTCATTGGAGTGTCATGAGGTTTCCCATTTTCCAGTCCAAACTTCTTGAGCATATCTTTGACGTACTTAGCTTGATTGATGAAGATGCCATCTTTTCTTTGCTTGATTTGGAGTCCCAAGAAAAATGAGAGCTCCCCCATCATGCTCATCTCAAACTCACTTTGCATTAGCTTAGAAAATTCTTGGCAAAGAACATCATTAGTAGAACCAAATATTATATCATTAACATAAATTTTAACTACTAATAAATCTTTACCTTTATGCTTCAAAAACAATGTAGTGTCAACCTTCCCTTTTGAAAAACCTTTTTCAATTAAAAAATTTGACAATCTTTCATACCAAGCTCTAGGAGCTTGCTTTAAACCATAAAGAGCTTTTGTCAATTTTAAAACATGATCCGGAAAATTTGAATCTTCAAAACCTAGAGGTTGTTCCACATACACTTCTTCTTTTATAAAACCATTTAAAAATGCACTTTTAACATCCATTTGATATAATTTAAATTCATTGAAACATGCAAATGCTAATAACATTCTAATTGCTTCCATCCTAGCTACGGGAGCGTATGTTTCATCATAGTCTATGCCCTCTTCTTGAGTATACCCTTGAGCAACAAGTCTAGCCTTGTTTCTCACTATATTACCACTCTCATCAAGCTTATTCCTAAATACCCATCTAGTACCTACAGTAGATTTATTACTAGGCCTTTCAACTAATGTCTATACTTTACTTCTCTCAAATTTATTTAACTCTTCTTGCATAGCCATAATCCAATGTTCATCATTTAATGCTTCTTTAATATTCTTAGGCTCTATGCATGAGATAAATGCAACATAATTACAAATATTTCTAAGAGAAGATCGAGTTGTTACCCCTTTTGATGGATCACCTATAATTTCACCATCCTTGACATAGTTGTACTCTCTTGGATAAGATACTTCCCTTTCTTCAATGGTTGGATTCTCAAGAGGATCATGAGTTTCCTCATTTTTTGTTTCTTCCTTTGATGATGGTTCTCCAACGTCATGTCTAACGTCATTTGTATTTATAACACCTACATCATCATTCACACAAGAATCCTTCCTCGGAAGGGGATTATCATCGAAAACAACATTTATAGACTCTTCTACAACTAAAGTTCTTTTATTAAATACACGATAGGCATTAGAATTTAAGGAATAACCCAGAAAAATTCCTTCATCACTTTTAGCATCAAATTTGCCAAGGTTTTCTTTACTGTTGTTTAAAACAAAACATTTACATCCAAAAGGATGAAAATAACTAATGTTATGCTTTTTATTTTTGAAAATTTCATATGGAGTTTTCTTTAAAATTGGCCTAATCATTACTCGATTTACAACATAACAAGCGGTATTTGTGGCTTCCGCCCAAAAATATTTTGGCAAATTATTTTCACAAAGCATGGTTCTAGCCATTTCTTCTAAAGTTCGATTTTTCCTCTCAACAACTCCATTTTGTTGAGGGGTTCTAGGTTCTGAAAAATTATGGCTAATACCGTTAGAGTTACAAAATTCAGTAAATCCAAGATTTTTCAAATTCAGTTCCATGATCACTCCTAACACTAGTTATAGAGTAACATTTTTCATTTTGGATTACTTTTGAAAATGTGATGAATTGTTCTAATGCTTCATCTTTAGTATTTAAAAATAGAACCCAAGTATATCTAGAATAGTCATCTACCAAGACAAATGCATATTGTTTTCCACCCAAGCTAGTAGTTCTAGTTGGCCCAAAAAGATCTAAATGGATCTAAAACTCTACTAGTTGATACATCATTAATGGATTTAAAAGAAACTCGCTTTTGTTTTCCTTTAGCACAAGCATCACAGATTTTATCATTATCAAATTTAAGCTTAGGCAACCCTCTTACTAGGTCTCCTTGAATTAACCGTTGCAAAACACTCATACTAGCATGTCCTAGTCTCCTATGCCATAACGAATCATCATGCTCATCCCTAGCAACTAGGCACAAAATAGTCATATTAATAAAATCTAAATGCATCATGTATGTATATATATCCCTATTTTATGACCAACAAGCATAATCGAAAATAGATGCAATGTTAATCAATTTTGCAATCATTTAAAATAAAACATTGTATCTTTTATCAAATTTATTTTTCAAAAGATTATGCTTTTAACCCATTCACATATAAAACATTATGCAATGTTGATTATAGAGATTAAGAGAACATGCATAAAGTTTTTGAAAATGTTATGCATTAAAACTTTATAATATTTAAACAAAAAAAATCTATGCATAAACATTAAAAAATTTAGGTCAAAATTTTACAAAACCCAAGTTCTTGAAAAATCGATATCAATTGTTAAAGAGATATCAATTACTTTTTTAAAAACAATTTTGACTAAAAATTAATATGATGAACTAGAATTTATAAAACATTACCAAAATTTACCATGTTCATCATACAATATTTTTCAACATACATGAGATAAAACATAATTTAACATTTTAAAACCTCATGCATGCATAAGCTAAATGAGCAACCAAATAATAAAACATTAAGTTTAGAGGTTACCCATTCCCTTTTTATGTGTGACTTAGAGCATCTTGAATATCATCATCTTTATCACAATTGCTCTCACACACCTACAAGAGACATTTAAGTAGATTTTGGTATCCAAATTGCTTTGGTTCCTTGAACATTAGTTTCAATGCCTCTTGTTCCTTTTGGAACCCATACTTGTCTAATTTTAAATCATTTTCCTTTCTTTAAAGGACAAGTATGTTCCTTATGACCATGATAATGACATTGTGAACATATTGTCATTATTGAACTAGATGAATTATTTAGAACGATCTCTTTTTCTCTTGTTAAACATTCAAGCTTATCTTTCAAATTTTCTTTTTCAATACTTTCAAATTTTATTTTTGAGAGTTCTAAATCCTTCTTCAAGATTTCATTTTGATTTTCAAAATCCATTTTCATTTCTAGAAGAAGTTTGTTTAATTTGAAAATTTCTTTTTCAAAGGTTTCAGATTTTATTTTTGAAAACTCTAACTCCTTTCTCAACATTTCATTTTGATTTTCCAATCAAAAGAAGATCATTTTTAGCAATAAATTTAGAAATCAATTTATTGTATTTGGAGTTCATGGTCTCAAACTCCGAAAATAATTTATCATAAGCATCTTGTAACTCATTAAAAGATTTTGAATTTGATATATTTGAGTTAGAAGATACCTTTGGCTATGTGAGAGCTAATAGAGACATCACTTTTATTGGTTCTTCTTCTTCCTTGTCTCTATAGATCTCCTCAAGCTTATCCCATATTTTCTTGGCACTTGAACAAGAAGAAACTCCTTTATATACATTAGGATCAATTGCACAACACAACATGTGCATAGCCTTTGAGTTTTGTTGAGCTTCATTCCGTTCTTGAATACTCCACTTCTTTGCCTTCTTAGTAGGAGAGGAATATCCTTTCTTGATTATCATCCAAGCTTCCATGTCAAATGCTTTGATGAATATCATCATACACCTCTTCCAATGACGATAATTTGTTCCATTGAAGTGTGAGGCACGTCAATTGGCCTGGATTCTTCCATGGAGAATGAACCGGAAGTGGACGCCATCTTTATCGATTTAACTCTTCCCGGATCTACTTAAGAGGCGGTTAAACCTTCAAATGAGTTAGGCTCTGATGCCAATTGTTGAGTTAATCGATTGACGGAATTGGCCAAGAGGGGGGTGAATTGGCAATTAAAAATTTTGTGGAAGCTTTTGTAGAAAATTGAAAGTAATTGCACAGCGATTTAGAGTGGTTCGACTTTCTCAATCAAAGTCTACGTCCACTACCTTAGCTATCCACACTAAGGATTTTCAAACAAATTCACTAATTTGTTCTTTCTTTTGAGGCCAAAGAGATAACCTTATAACACCCTCAAGAATATACCCCAATTCTTGAGAACACTCTTTCCCAAAGAGAAGATTACAAATTTGCAAACTTATAAGGAAAACCTCACAAGGTAAGATGTTTGCACAATTCTAGAACAAGAAAAGAACACTCACAAATAATTACAAATGAGCACAAATGGTGTTCTTTGAAAGCAAAATGAATATTGAAAGGAAAATTATCTTGATTTGCACAAACTTGGTGTTTGATGATATCTCTCTTGTTTCTCTATGATTTATTATCTTTCAAAGGCTTCAGAACTTGTTTAAATACACCTTGAATCACTTCTGAACGTTGGGGATGATTAGTGAAGATCATATAGCCATTTTAGTGTGAAAAAAATTAATAAAACAGTTTAGAGCTTGGGGGGAATCGGTACCCCCTATGGGAATCGGTTCCCTAAGTGTAAAATTCAAATATTTCGACCGTTATACAAGGGGGGAATCGGTACCCCCTGGGGGGGAATCGGTTCCCTCCGAGCATACTGGAATTCTCGGAGCCAAACCATTCAGGGGGGAATCGGTTCCCTCTGAGCAATCTAGAATTTTTGGCTTTGAAATGGTTCGAAATACTTTGTAAAATTATTTTGAAATTGTTTTAAGATTAAAACTTAATTTTACACTTTGAGTAAGGATTAAAAATGATCTTTGAAAGATTTGGAGTAATGTTTTGATATTCGAATAATTCTATCGAATATACTTAGAAAATCATTTAGAAAATATTAAAATTCATTTACCTTAATTTGTTATATCGAAATATCAAAATGTTTTCAACATAAATGCACTCACCTGGTATGTCTAGTTAAAATGCTTTAAGGATGTTCAGCTAGTCGACAACCTTATCTTTGCCCTTTTTCTTGCTTCACTCGGGAGCTTGGTTACGATCTACACAAGCATCCAATAAGTACACATACGATACCAATGTTAGTATATTTTCTAACATTTATACTTTTAATAATACTTAAAAGTACTATTATATTCGATTTCTATCAAAATTCTTACTATCTTAATTCTCCAGACTCGATAGTATCGGTACCCCTACCATGGTATCGATACTTCTATACTATGGTACCGATACTCCCTTCAGTATCGATACCATTTCTTCATTTTGGAATCCATGGTATCGATACCTTCCTCTTAGTATCGATACTCACAGCAGTATCGATACTAATTGCATCAGTATCGATATTGTTCATCGTAATTCTTCAAATTTAAGCCTATAGTATCGGTACAGTTCTTCCAGTACCGATACCCTTACCCATATTTTCCATTTTTTACCTCAATGTTTACCAAAATTCCGTCAAATTCCCTTACTTTTACATCCGATAATACTATTAAACTCTTCTTTACTTATCCCAACTAACTTTCCTTCATCTAACTTTTTATAACATCTAAAATCTCCAAGAATCATCTCAAACCAAGAATTATACTACTTTTTCATACATGTTTTTAATCAAATCAAATGCTTCTAATCTCTTATTTACTTATTTGACAAGTCAAATATACTAGCAAACCTCAATAAAAACTCATATTTTAACATAACATTCAAAAACCCGTTTTCTTCAATCTCCCATAAATCATTCAGCTCTTGGTTTTAATCCTCTGTAACCCTTCCTTAAGCCTCTATAATACTAGATGTTTGAATACCATCCATTTAACTAAAGAAAAACCCAACTTGGAGGAACTCACATTTGGCTATGGAGAGAACGGGCACATTGGAAGAAGTAGAAGAGAATATAACTTAGCTTCTTTTTCTATTTTCCCCTTTTTTTCTTATTCTTAAATACCTTATTAAAATGAATTTTAAATCCATCTCCCTCTAAAGGACTAAAATACTATTTCATAATTCCTTTCTTACTAATTGGTCTTACACAAAATTTCTAAATCCTTTTTTTATACTTTACCATTTATTCAATTTAATCCTCCTGATTTTTAACTTCTTTCAATGTAGTCACTGACCTAATATTTGAGGCATTACAAGCTTTCCATTAATCACGAATTTCACCTTCTGGTGTAGAGACAAAGGGACTGCCCCTGCAGAATGGATCCAGGGTCTTCCCAATAAGCAGTTGTAGGTCGGGTGGATGTCCATCACAATAAAATCAATGTTATAGATTGTAGGTCCAATCAGCAAGAGTATCTCCATTTTGCCCATCACATCTTTTTTGGGTTTCATCTAGCTCCCTGAAAACATGTGGTAAGCTCTCATGTGTGAGCTATCTACGGGAAACCTCCGTAACGTAGTCAAAGGCATCACGTTTAGTGTAGACCCATTGTCTATTAGGACTCTTCGAAGAACATGGTCGTGGCAATGAGTAGTAATTTTTAAAGCTTTGATGGATCCTATCCAACCTTCCGGGATCTCATCATTTGTGAATGTGATGTAATTGTCTGTAGCTATATGTCCCATGATTCGACCTAACTTATCTATCGATATATCCTCAGGGACAAACGTCTGGTTTAACACTTTCAGCATGGTGTTCCGATATACCTCTGAATTCATTAAAAAATCTAATATTGAGATTTTGGCCTGCTACATGTGAAGCTTCTCTACCACGTTGTACTCACTATGTTTTATGAACCTTAGGAATTCATGATGCCGAGCCTCAATCACTGGCTCATTAATTATTGGTGGAGGGTCATCGTTAAAGATTTTTGGCACTATTGGTGACTTGGGTTTGGCTTTCGTCTTGTCTTCCTCTGTGGATGTCTCGGATGTGTAACATCTTATACTCCCCGTGAAGTGGACTACTTCACTCACCTCTTCAGTGATTGGTTTCTTTTTCTCCTGTATTCTCTCAAAGGGTCTCGACCCTACTGGCAGAGACACATTTACAACATAATTCTAAGGGACTTGTCATGCGTCTTTAAATGGGAATGGAGACAGAGTTGTAATCATGAATTTAGAAGTCTTTGATGACGAGCTCTCATTTCTAGTCTTAACTGTGATGATCACAAGTTTTCTTGTGTTTTGTGTCTTGTTAGAGTCATTCGTCCTGCAAACATCCATCTTTGTTTTACATTCTTTTTGATCAAAGAATTCTATTTCACCATTGTTTATCATATCCTGTAGTAATTCATGGAATTCATGGCAATATTGAATGTCATGAACCTTTTCTTGGTGATAATCACAAAATACTTTACACCCAATAGGCTTCGCCTCAGGATCATCCTTGCTTTACACAGTCGTTCAAACACCCAAATAAAAGGAGACTTGATTTTTGACACATCTCTTTTCAACCTCATATTATCTTCTTCGCCAATCATATTTACTCATTTCCCCCCGTGATTAGGCAGGGGATGAGTGCTTGCAGATGGTGCTTTGAATTCTAGGTCTCATATGTTGATCAGATTTTGCACAATCTTCTTGAACGCCAGGTAGTTCTTGATATCATGGCCAGCAATCCCTGAGTGATACTCGCAGTGGGCATTGGAATTATACCAATAAGGGTAAGGTGGCTGGAGTGGTGTCAACTTATAGAGTTGTTATATGTCTTCTTTCAATAACGAGGCATATATTTCAGAAAACGGTATTGGCACAAGTGAGAAAGTCATCCTCGTAGCCTCTTTCCTCGGCCCTCTATTCTTATTGGTATTCATATTCTCTGCCTTAGGCTAAGTGATCGTAACACTAGCTGCGACATTTTTGTGGTAAGTGTTCGTATGATTTACCTCATTCTCTTTCTTATTCTAATAGGGCTCCTTAGACCCATCTCCACCCTCAATCTTACCACTTTTTATGGCATTTTCAATTAATTCACTCGAAATGACTAGATCAACATAATTCTTGGTGGCATTTCCTAACAGATGTCAAAGATACGGAGCCTTCAAGGTGTTCACGATGATAACAGTGGTTTTCTTCTCCAATAGTGGGGTCTGCACCTAGGCGACTACATCAGACCACCTCTGAACATACTGCCTAAAAGTTTTGTTATATCGCTTTTCCATATTCTGTAGTGTACGTCGGTCAGAGACCAAATCAGTGACATGGAGATACTACTCCAAAAATACCTTGGCTTAATTCCTCCATGTTTTGACGTTGGATTTTGTTAGCTAGTTTTACCACTTCGTACTAGATCCAGATAAGCTATCCTAGAAACAATGTATAAACAACTTCTCATTTTCGGTATAGCTAGCTATCCTCCTACAATACATGGTGAGGTGGGAAGATGGACTGGTGGTCTCATCATACTTTTTAAATTCTAGTACCTTGAACTTCAGTGGGAGGATAAGGTCAGGGACTAGGCTTAGTTCCCTAGTATCCATTCCATAAAACGACTCAATTACCTCTACCGACCTTACCCTTTCCTCTAGATTCTTAAGCTACTGACTGAGCTCACTATTTACATTCTCTTTTTCAGCCAATTCATTAAAGTCTGGTGGTAACTCTTTTACGCCCGATTCAAAAGGTCTTGCTCTGGCCACATATGGATAGTTCACCAGGAATGAAGGCTCTGTGTGATGTTGTTGGTTAGCCACATAGACTCCAAGTCGAGTCTCATCTGGAGCTGGGGAGTGAACGAAAACATGCACAGGTGTAAAAAACAAAAGATGCGAGGGATTTGTTCTAAATCTTGATGAGTGTTGAGGGTTAGACGCGTAACCTTCTTGGTGAAATGGTTCAAGGATAAAACTTGATGGATGTAAGGGATCCTGATTGGACGATGCTGGGTGGTCAGTAATGGCCTTTTCAGCAGTTGAATACTTTTTGAATATGTCCTCAATCATCTTCAGTAAGTCGAGCTGTGAACTCTCCATATATGCTTCAATATTACTCAGCCTCTCGCTCATTTATTCTTGCGTGTCTCGTTGATCTTGCTCGATTTGGGTTAGTCTCTCTTCCATTTTCTTGGTCGACTTACGAGTACTGGAGGGGTTTTTGGTATCTTTACCACTATTGAGGGCTAGGGTAACTTCGATTAGAAATCTTATCATGTTACTTTGGTGTTTTATTGAATTGATGAATGAATGTTAGAATGCAATACATTAAGACTTAAAGATTAGAAAAACATGAAAATGCTAGTGCAAAAGATATTTATTCCAAAATAACCAGTTCATTCAAAAGTTCTCAACAACACATAATGCCTAAGCACTTAGGGAAAGAAAATACACCAATAGAAAAATACATATAATATATAGCTATATATCCTAACTTCTTGAGCTCCACCATTATCTCAATAATATATTGCTATTCTTCAGATTCTGGAACCACAAAGACTCTCAAGGCAGTAGTATAACACACATTTCCCATACACGTTCCCGTACACGAGTCACAAATGTCACATGACTTTTAAAACATTTTTGTCCTTGAAAACCAGTAAAATTTTATTTCTTTAAATAAAACATTTTAATATAATAATAATAAAAACATTCATTAACTAGTAGTAGGTAAAATAACATTAAAGTTTGAATGTAGTAAATACTACAACCCATATGCCAATACATATCATAGCATCATCATATATCTATTACATGCCATCTAGTGATATCAAAAGTAGAAATAGAGGTCATACAGTTACTGATGAGGCAAGCAACCTTTGATTTATAATGTCAGCTGCACTCCTTACTCCGATTGCACGCTATTAGCTACACGTGAAACTATCACACGCTAAATATTCACTTAGAGAGGCATAATAATATAAATGAGGTGTAACCAAAAAATATGTATATCATACAATATCAAAATACAAATTTAATCGTATAAATCATAATAATACATAAAACTGACTTGGTAAACCAAGTTTCTTTCACATAACCTGTGAAACAATAATTAGTATGCCCAGCATACCCATCAATCAATATTTTCCAAAATATTCATTTATTGCCCAATGTATGACAAATGATAATGTAAGGTACATGACTTACACATAAGTGCTAAACGAAAACATAGGTTATGTAGTGATAGCAAAACTATACTAATATAACGAAATGGTAATTCAAAAACTCATTATGAATACCATGGATGCACACATATTACCAAAAGAACACAAAGTACTGATACGAAAATGAAACATATGCATTAAATAAAATCGATTGATAACCATCATACACAAAGTATGTCGAAATTCATCTACGACTCTCAATGCACATACAATATGCCTTTAAATCAAATTTTCATATTAAACATTTATTTTGAAATATCGATAACTGTTAAAATAATATAAAATTCCATCCATCTATTTTAGGGCAGTTCATACCCTAAAATTATTCGTAAAATCATTTTCATAAACTTTATGAAAATATTTCAAAATACAGTAAATCATGCTTTTATAAAAACATTCGAGGTTGACTCATCGCAAGTCATCCTCATATCATATAAATACATAATAAATGCACTCAGCTCGTATGCCTCACTATTATGCCTTACGATAGTCCGACTATTCTGAAACTTTTTTCCTTGACTTTTTGTTTGCTTGTCTCGCGAATTTAATTACGATCTACACAATTATTCATATTCACACATACAAATATAAAATACAAGGTTAGTATCCTTACTAACATTTATACAAAATAATAATACTAAAAATTATTATTATTTTTGAATTTTTTTAAAATTCATTTTAACATTTCCTTTTTATTCATAATGGGCCCTTGTCATAAATTCTTCAATTTAATCTCAAATAAGCCCAATAAAGTTCCATCAATAAATTTCAAGCTCAATACCTGAACAATGTCATATTTACCACTTAAATCACTAACTTTTCCAATACTTGCCATTTTGTACCTAAACTTTGCCAAATTTCCAAAATAACTAACTTTCACATTCTAACTTTAATTTCAGCCATCAAATAGTAATTTCCAATAATTTACATAAATTATTGAGTAATTACACATTCAACCCATAACTTTTCAAAATTACCAAATGTGTCCCTCAACTTTTTAAAAATTATACATTATCCCAAAATATTTTCTAAGGCTTGTAGAACCTTCCAAATATTATTTCTAACTCATGGAAATTTTTCCACAATTTTCCCAAATTATTTCCTCATGGTTGAATACTTTAGGGTTACATTTATCATGATTTTCACTTGATTCAAACATAAAACCAACCTCTATTCAATATTTCAAGACATGATGTAAGGTATTTATACCATAAATTGATTGTGTATATAAGAAGGCAGCAAAACAACATGGATAAGTGAATGGCTCAAAGAGATGGGCTGGTGGTAGATGTAAAGGTGAGATGGAGGGCTATTTATTTTATGAAATTAGTAGCGGAAGTATGTTGATATGGATAAGGTATGGACGATGAAACAAAGGATGGTTGGTGAGGATAGTATCTTAGAAAGACCAAGGAAGAACCAGTGCTACAATGAGCAAAGACCCAGCCTTACAAATCTCTCTAAGGGATGGTAAAAAAGGACTTGGACCCACTATCTATAAGGAGATAGGAACCACAAGTATCAATGACAAAGGGATTGATGCCACAAGTAATTAAATTACTTGATAAGTCGATAAAAGTCACAAGGACTTGAGAAAAGAGAATAATTACACTTATATTAAAATGAAATATGTGTTTACAAATGAATAGGACTAGCCTATTTATAGATTTTGAAGGGACATTGTCGAATGTATACATGGTGGTTCGGTCAGCCCTTGTGTCCCTCTAAAATGACATAATTAATTAAATAATTAACATGAAAACATAGGTTCTGGTTCAGATGAATGGAGGGGGCATGTCTCAAGGCCGAATAGTGCTTGAGTCCTTTCAAGTTGGCGCTAATTTGGAGGAGAAAGGATACTTGGCCGAATGGTTATGTAGCAATTCATCTTGGCACCTAAAAGGGTCACACGCATAGCACATGGCTTGGCTGGTCACAAGGCATGCACATGGTTCTCTAAGAGGCTTGTGTTGTAGCCTTATGCATAGGATGAAGACAAGGCATGTGCAGCAACCTTGGGCGTGAGTTAAGTTATCTTCAAGATTGCACGTGTCTAGCTAGCTAACAATGCAAGGGCTGGTGGTGAAGGATCTTGTTAGCCGTGATCTCCCAAGCTTCCTATTAAGATGTTCAAGAATACTCCCTTTGCATGTGTTGAAAATGTTCTTGCATCAAGACCTATAGAATCAAACCCCTAACTTAATTTCATCAAAATACATATTTCTCCTAAACCTAGGGTTTGGTCGAATTCAACATAGGCTTAAATAGCCATGTACTAGTGATTTTAATCAACAATCATGTTTGTATATGATTCTACAACCTCAAAACATCATAATCCTTCATCAATTTCATAAACCCTAATATGAACAATTTTTTATTTCATGGCTTAATCCAAAATCCAAAGGAAATTACTCAAAAATCAAAAAGAAACTTTATCTTAACGTATGATGAAGTTCATGGCTTGGAGCTAAAAAATAGGATAAGTTTCATGAAATTTCTAAACTAATTTCATGTTAATTTATCCTTATTTAAGCTGAAATAAATATTAAATTTATTTAATTGGGAAAAGACAACTTTACCCTTAATGAAACTTCATAATAACCATTAGAACCAATCCATATCAGCCTTATCATCTTACAAAAGTTAAAGATGAACAAATTATTTCACCCTTTACCATTTTACCCATGCAACTTTCTAAAAAATTACAATCTTGCCACTTTAATCCAACGGTCCAAATTTAACATGGAGTTAAATCTTTAAATCCACTGGTTTATATTATTTTCCATCATTTTAACATGTATAAATAATATTCTAAGCCTAATTTATATCCTTCAATGTTTCCTGAAATTTCTATTACATTTGATTTATCGATTTCTTACTGGACTTTAACTCTTTCTAGTTTTCAACATAAATTCCGGATCAATGATCTAATTTCAATAAAACCCCAATCTCAAGAGTTAAATATCTATTTATGGAATGAAAATTATTTTTCAGAAAATTAAAACTTAGGTCTCTTTGCATGTCTAATTACATTGTTGTCATGCATGAATATGACCTTGTGAGCTAGGAATGCATGACATGAGCTAAGTATATCATTATATAACATATGTAAGCTAATGTATAAGATCTAGGAGCTAAAATGAATGCACATGAACTAACAAATGAAGGATTAAACATGCTGTCATTTCATGAATGTAATGAATCATGCTTAAATGAATGCAAGACTATTCTAACATACTTAACATGCTTAAAATAACAATGTACATCAATTATAAGGATGTGTATATGCTAAGTTATTCGTTAGCTATTAAATCACATAACTAAAAACCTTAACATGATATGTATTATTATGGCATACGTGATCAAAATAATATAAAGTAAGTAAAATATTAAGATGTTTAAGAATACTCCCTTTACATGTGTTGAAAACTTGCTTGCATCATCCCCCCTTCTTTAGGGTGATTTATCCTCAAATCGAAGCTCTTGAAGTGTTTATCATTCTATTCTTGCTTAGTTTGTCATCTTTTTAGTAAAAGAAAGTATCATTTGGACGAATATGTTCTTCCAATAGGTACCTTTTCACAAGATCTCCTGTTAGGTCTTTCTTTGGAATATAAATTACTAACAGATACCTTTTTGGAATGATCTTCTTCTAAGGATATCCTTTTTGGAAGTAATCTTTCATTTGCCTTATCCTGAAAAGTGAAGAGACGTGATATTTCAAATGAAGGGGTACTTACCTTTTGAAGACATGAATCATAACCCTTAATGAAGAGTTGTGACTTTAAATCCCAACCATTTTTCGTAGGAGTCCCTCCATTTTCCAGCAATGAACCATCATGCTTCTTCATGAAGAAATTTGGATGCATGTTTCGTCCATCTTCATTCTTTATTGGTAGTTTGTCTTTTCATAAAGCATGGACACTTCGTCGCGTATACATTTGATCTTGTTGGACTTCTTTAGGCATCAAAGGCACAAAAATGACCTTGCATCCTTCATGCTTAAAGGAGTATTGGTTGTGATAACAATCATGAATGGCCCCTTTGTCATACTGCCACGGTCTCCCAAGTATAATGTGGCTAGCATATATAGCGACAATATCACAAAGTACCTCATACTTGTACCTACCAACTGAAAAAGGAATTAGGACTAGTTTAGTAACGTTTAACTCACCTCCTTCATTGAGCCATTAGAGTTTATATAGAGTTGGATGTTTTAAGGTTGTCAAACTGAGTTTTTCCACTATAATAGTGTTGGTTATATTTGAGTAACTCCCTCCATCAATAATCATGGTACAAACTTTGTCCTTGACATGGCACCTTGTATGAAAAATGTTGTTTCTTTGCAGATCCTCCTTAATTGTTTGTGATTGGAGGTACCTCTTTGAAACAAGCATTTCTCCATAATCAACATTCTCTCTTAGTTCTTCTTTATGGAATGCTTCAGTTTCCTCATCATGGACAGGTTCTTCGGAATTTGAGACAACATCTCCATTGTCTAGTAATATCATAGTATTTTGGTTGGGACATTGGCTTGCAACATGTCCCTTTCCAAAACACTTAAAACCCTTTATGTCTCTGGACCTCTCGAAAGTGTTTGTTTGCCCTTCTTTACCCTTGCTGGATTCACCCATTTGTATGGTTTTGGATACCTCAACATTATCCTTTGCTTGGACTGGGGTTGGCTTCTAGAAAGTATTAGGCTCTTGTTTCCATTTGGTGGCCAAATTTGGGCTACTCTGATTGAAAACCTTCCTTTTAATTTGTCGTTCAATTTTCATGGCCATATGTACCATCTCCTCAATCTCTACACAATGTTGTAGTTCAACAAGGTTAGCAATTTCAAGATTTAAGCCAGATAAAAACCTTGCCGTGTTTGGTTCCCTATCTTCATCAACATTGGTTCGAATCATGGCGATCTCCATTTCATTGAAATAATCTTCAACGCTCTGGTTTCCTTGTTTAAGATTTTGAAGCTTATGATAAAGATCTCGGTGATAGTGAGTAGACACAAACCTTTTCCTCATAATGGCCTTCATTTCTTCCCAAGTATTGATTGGGCGTTCACCATTTCTTCTTCTTGAACTTACTAATTGATCCCACCAAACGAGGGCATAGTCCACAAACTCCATAGCAGCAAGCCTTACTTTCTTTTGCTCCGTGCAGTTTTTACATAAACAAATATGCTCAATTTTGATTACCTAGTCAAGATAGGCTTCAGGATCAGTTCGTCCTTGAAATGGAGGAATTGTTACCTTGATGTTGCTGAAATTATCATTTTGGTACCTTTTCCCTGGATTTCTATTGATATCTTTCTTGCTCCTTGGTTTATTTTCTCTATTTCAGCCTCCTCTTCAAATTCTTCTTCCATTCTAGGGCAAATTATACTTTGGTTACCCAAAGATGCTTCAACTTTATCGATCCTTTCATGTAAGGGCTCCAACTCTAGTTTCAATAACCTTTCTATCTCATGCATAATTGCTTGAGTTTGCAAGTTATGGGCTTCTCTTTCAGGTGCTCATCCTGAACTTCGAGACATAATTAGTGAAATAAATAAAACAAAATGTGTAAAAGACCTTACCAAATAATGCTCTCACAAAGCCTCACGAGTTCATTCCAATGAAACTTGAATGTCACTCAATCTGCTCGTGTTTGCACTCTAGGACTTCAAGGCTTTTACTAGTCCTCTTCTAGTCTCCCACGCTCAAGCCTTTTTCCTCTCAATCTCTTTATCTTGAGTTCTAAGTAACTTTACTCAAAACTATACCAAGTAAAGTTTACTTGTTGTGCGTCATCTACAAAAGGGTTAGTAGGAATAGAAAGAAAAATCTAATGAAAAGGGTGGCTTAGAAATAAGAAAGAAGAGAATAAAAGGGTTACTTACACAAAGTCACTTCACAACCTTTCTATCACCACAATCAATTTTAGATGCTTACTTAAAATGGCTTGGTGATGAAACTTGTTGTCGTGTGCTTTCAATTTTCTTTGTAACTCTCTTTTCTTTTCTTCTTTGTTTTCTTCTTTGAGTGCTTGCAATTCCTTTGCTGATTTTTTATTTCTTCACTTGCACTTTTTTTTTTGTATTTTGTTGTTATTGTTGCACGTTGCTTCTTCCACCAAAGCTCTGAATACCGCTTGATGTAAGGTATTTCTACCTTAAATTGATTGTAGATCTATGAAGGAAGTAAAACAACCTGGATAAATGAATGACGTAAAGAGATGGCTTGGCGGTAGATGTGAATGTTAGATGGAGGGTTATTTATGATATGAAGTTGGTAGAGGAAGTATGTTGATATGGCTAAGGTATGGGCGATGAAACAAAGGATGGTTGGTGAGGATAATATCTTAGAAAGACCAAGGAAGAACCAGTGCTACAATGAACAAAGACCCAGCCTTACAAATCTCTCTAAGGGTGGTAACAAAGAACTTAGACCCACTATCTATAAGCAGATAGGAACCACAAGTATCAATGACAAAGGGATTGACGCCACAAGTAATTTAATTACTTGATAAGTCGATAAAAGTCACAAGGACTTGAGAAAAGAGAATAATTTCATTTATATTAAAATGAAAGGTGTGTTTACAAATGAATATGAATAGCCTATTTATAGATTTTGAAGTAACATGGTCGGATGGATACATGGTGGTTCGACCAGCCTTTGTGTCCCTCTAAAATGACATAATTAATTAAATAATTAACATGAAAACATAGGTGTTTGTTCAGCTGAATGGAGGGGGCATGTCTCATGGTAGAATAGTGCTTGAGTCCTTTTAAGTTGGTGCCAATTTGGAGGAGAAATGATGCTTGGCTGAAGGTTATGTAGCCATTCATCTTGGGGCCTAAAAAGGTCACACATAGCACATGGCTTGGCTGGTCACAAGGTGTGCACATGGTTCTCTAGGAGGCTTTTGGTGTAGCCTTATACATAGGATGAAGACCAAGCATGTGCATCAACCTTGGGCGTGAGTTGAGCTATCTTCAAGCTTGCATGTGTCTAGCTAGCTAGCAATGCAATGGCTAGTGGTGAAGGATCTTCTTAACCGTGATCTCCCAAGCTTCCTAGTAATATATTCAGCTATGTTAAGCGAATTTTGATATCACTTTCAGTAACTTGTCTTCAAATAGTCCAACCAGCTGAGATTAGCTAGCCTTGAGCTCCTCTAGTTGAGTTGAGCTTCCCATTGTGTTCTACGAGCTACCATGATGTTTGTGAGCTAATTGTGAGCTGCATATAGATCCCAAATACTCCAACAAGCTTCCCCAATGTGTGTCATGATCCCATGTACCTTTATGTGCAAAGAAAACAAGGCAATTCAAAGGCATTGAGCTTGTATGATCTAATTACCTTGTTTTCGTGCATGAATATGACCTTGTGAGCTAGGAATGCATGACATAAGCTAAGTATATCGTTATATAACATATGTAAGCTAATGTATAAGATCTAGGAGCTAAAATGAATGCACATGATCTAATAAATGAAGGACTAAGCATGCTGCCATTTCATGAATGTAATGAATCATGCTTAAATGAATGCAAGATTATTCTAACATACTTAACATGCTTAAAATAACAATATGCATCAATTATAAAGATGTGTATATGCTAAGTTATTCGATAGCTATTAAATCACATAACTAATAACCTTAACATGATATGTATTATTATGGAATAGGTGATCAAAATAATATAAAGTAAAATATTAAGATGTTCAAGAATACTCCCTTTGCATGTGTTGAAAATGTTCTTGCATCAAGACCTATAGAATCAAACCCCTAACTTAATTTCATCAAAATACATATTTCTCCTAAACCTAGGGTTTGGTCGAATTCAACATAGGCTTAAATAGCCATGTACTAGTGATTTTAATCAACAATCATGTTTGTATATGATTCTACAACCTCAAAACATCATAATCCTTCATCAATTTCATAAACCCTAATATGAACAATTTTTTATTTCATGGCTTAATCCAAAATCCAAAGGAAATTGCTCAAAAATCAAAAAGAAACTTTATCTTACCGTATGATGAAGTTCATGGCTTGGAGCTAAAAAATAGGATAAGTTTCATGAAATTTCTAAACTAATTTCATGTTAATTTATCCTTATTTAAGCTGAAATAAATATTAAATTTATTTAATTGGGAAAAGACCACTTTACCCTTAATGAAACTTCATAATAACCATTAGAACCAATCCACATCAGCCTTATCATCTTACAAAAGTTAAAGATGAACAAATTATTTCACCCTTTACCATTTTACCCATGCAACTTTCTAAAAAATTACAATCTTGCCACTTTAATCCAACGGTCCAAATTTAACATGGAGTTAAATCTTTAAATCCACTGGTTTATATTATTTTCCATCATTTTAACATGTAGAAATAATATTCTAGGCCTAATTTATATCCTTCAATGTTTCCTGAAATTTCTATTACATTTGATTTATCGATTTCTTACTGGACTTTAACTCTTTCTAGTTTTCAACATAAATTCTGGATCAATGATCTAATTTCAATAAAACCCCAATCTCAAGAGTTAAATATCTATTTATGGAATGAAAATTATTTTTCAGAAAATTAAAACTTAGGTCTCTTTGCATGTCTAATTACATTGTTGTCATGCATGAATATGACCTTGTGAGCTAGGAATGCATGACATGACCTAAGTATATCATTATATAACATATGTAAGCTAATGTATAAGATCTAGGAGCTAAAATGAATGCACATGAACTAACAAATGAAGGATTAAACATGCTGTCATTTCATGAATGTAATGAATCATGCTTAAATGAATGCAAGACTATTCTAACATACTTAACATGCTTAAAATAACAATGTACATCAATTATAAGGATGTGTATATGCTAAGTTATTCGTTAGCTATTAAATCACATAACTAAAAACCTTAACATGATATGTATTATTATGGCATACGTGATCAAAATAATATAAAGTAAGTAAAATATTAAGATGTTTAAGAATACTCCCTTTGCATGTGTTGAAAACTTGCTTGCATCATCCCCCCTTCTTTAGGGTGATTTATCCTCAAATCGAAGCTCTTGAAGTGTTTATCATTCTATTCTTGCTTAGTTTGTCATCTTTTTGGTAAAAGAAAGTATCATTTGGACAAATATGTTCTTGCAATAGGTACCTTTTCACAAGATCTCCTTTTAGGTCTTTCTTTGGAATATAAATTACTAACAGATACCTTTTTGGAATGATCTTCTTCTAAGGATATCCTTTTTGGAAGTAATCTTTCATTTGTCTTATCCTGAAAAGTGAAGAGACGTGATATTTCAAATGAAGGGGTACTTACCTTTTGAAGACATGAATCATAACCCTTAATGAAGAGTTATGACTTTAAATCCCAACCATTATTCGTAGGAGTCCCTCTATTTTCCAGCAACGAACCATCATGCTTCTTCATAAAGAAATTTGGATGCATGTTTCGTCCATCTTCATTCTTTATTGGTAGTTTGTCTTTTCATAAGGCATGGACACTTCTTCGCGTATACATTTGATCTTGTTGGACTTCTTTAGGCATCAAAGGAACCAAAATGACCTTGCATCCTTCATGCTTAAAGGAGTATTGGTTGTGATAACAATCATGAATGGCCCCTTTGTCATACTGCCATGGTCTCCCAAGTATAATGTGGCTAGCATATATAGCGACAATATCACAAAGTACCTCATCCTTGTACCTACCAACTGAAAAAGGAATTAGGACTAGTTTAGTAACGTTTAACTCACCTCCTTCATTGAGCCATTAGAGTTTATATAGAGTTGGATGTTTTAAGGTTGTCAAACCGAGTTTTTCCACCATAATAGTGTTGGTTATATTTGAGTAACTCCCTCCATCAATAATCATGGTACAAACTTTGTCCTTGACATGGCACCTTGTATGAAAAATGTTGTTTCTTTTCAGATCCTCCTAAATTGTTTGTGATTGGAGGTACCTCCTTGAAACAAGCATTTCTCCATAATCAGCATTCTCTCTTAGTTCTTCTTTATGGATTGCTTCAGTTTCCTCATCATGGACAGGTTCTTCGGAATTTGAGACAACATCTCCATTGTCTAGTAATATCATAGTATTTCGGTTGGGACATTGGCTTGCAACATGTCCCTTTCCAAAACACTTAAAACACTTTATGTCTCTGGACCTCTCGAAAGTGTTTGTTTGCCCTTCTTTACCCTTGCTGGATTCACCCATTTGTATGGTTTTGGATACCTCAACATTATCCTTTGCTTGGACTGGGGTTGGCTTCTATAAAGTATTAGGCTCTTATTTCCATTTGGTGGCCGAATTTGGGCTACTCCGATTGAAAACCTTCCTTTTAATTTGTCGTTCAATTTTCATGGCCATATGTACCATCTCCTCAATCTCTACACAATGTTGTAGTTCAACAAGGTTAGCAATTTCAAGATTTAAGCCAGATAAAAACCTTGTCGTGTTTGGTTCCCTATCTTCATCAACATTGGTTTGAATCATGGCTATCTCCATTTCATTGAAATAATCTTCAACGCTCTGGTTTCCTTGTTTAAGATTTTGAAGTTTATGATAAAGATCTCGGTGATAGTGAGTAGACACAATCCTTTTCCTCATAATGGCCTTCATTTCTTCCCAAGTATTGATTGGGCGTTCACCATTTCTTCTTCTTGAACTTACTAATTGATCCCACCAAACGAGGGCATAGTCCACAAACTCCATAGCAGCAAGCCTTACTTTCTTTTGCTCTGTGTAGTTTTGACATAAAAAAATATGCTCAATTTTGATTACCTAGTCAAGATAGGCTTCAGGATCAATTCGTCCTTGAAATTGAGGAATTGTTACCTTGATGTTGCTGAAATTATCATTTTGGTACCTTTCCCCTGGATTTCTATTGATATCTTTCTTGCTCCTTGGTTTATTTGCTCTATTTCAGCCTCCTCTTCAAATTCTTCTTCCATTCTAGGGAAAATTATCCTTTGGTTACCCAAAGATGCTTCAACTTGATCGATCCTTTCATGTAAGGGCTCCAACTCTAGTTTCAATAATCTTTCTATCTCATGCATAATTGCTTGAGTTTGCAAGTTATGGGCTTCTCTTTCAGGTGCTCATCCTGGACTCCGAGACATAATTAGTGAAATAAATAAAACAAAATGTGTAAAAGACCTTACCAAATAATGCTCTCACAAAGCCTCACGAGTTCATTCCAATGAAACTTGAATGTCACTCAATCCGCTCGTGTTTGCACTCTAGGACTTTAAGGCTTTTACTAGTCCTCTTCTAGTCTCCCACTCTCAAGCCTTTTTCCTCTCAATCTCTTTATCTTGAGTTCTAAGTAACTTTACTCAAAACTATACCAAGTAAAGTTTACTTGTTGTGCGTCGGATACAAAAGGGTTAGTAGGAATAGAAAGAAAAATCTAATGAAAAGGGTGGCTTAGAAATAAGAAAGAAGAGAATAAAAGGGTTACTTACACAAAGTCACTTCACAACCTTTCTATCACCACAATCAATTTTAGATGCTTACTTAAAATGGCTTGGTGATGAAACTTGTTGTCGTGTGCTTTCAATTTTCTTTGTAACTCTCTTTTTTTTTCTTCTTTGAGTGCTTGCAATTCCTTTGCTGATTTTTTATTTCTTCACTTGTACTTTTTTTTTGTATTTTGTTGTTATTATTGCACGTTGCTTCTTCCACCAAAGCTCTGAATACCACTTGATGTAAGATATTTCTACCTTAAATTGATTGTGGATCTAGGAAGGAAGTAAAACAACCTGCATAAATGAATGACTCAAAGAGATAGCTTGGCGGTAGATGTGAATATGAGATGGAGGGCTATTTATGATATGAAGTTGGTAGAGGAAGTATGTTGATATGGCTAAGGTATGGGCGATGAAACAAAGGATGGTTGGTGAGGATAATATCTTAGAAAGACCAAGGAAGAACCAGTGCTACAATGAACAAAGACCCAGCCTTACAAATCTCTCTAAGGGTGGTAACAAAGAACTTAGACCCACTATCTATAAGCAGATAGGAACCACAAGTATCAATGACAAAGGGATTGACGCCACAAGTAATTTAATTACTTGATAAGTCGATAAAAGTCACAAGGACTTGAGAAAAGAGAATAATTTCATTTATATTAAAATGAAAGGTGTGTTTACAAATGAATATGAATAGCCTATTTATAGATTTTGAAGTAATATGGCCGGATAGATACATGGTGGTTCGACAACTTAGGTCTCTAAACTTTTCCAAATTTTATACTTTGGCCACTAAACATTCAAAACTTATATTTTGAGCAACCATGATAGCCTGATTCACTTCCTGGTTCACTGCCTTCTCCATCACTCCATGCTACATCTATATGGTATCATTCGCCTGAACCAGTGCAGTCCTAAGCTCTTGATTAGTTAAAGGTCGCCTTTCTTCAAGTTGTTGGATTCGTTCATTACATATTTGCACTGTAGCCTCCAACTCATCAATCTTATTCTTTAAAGCTTCATTTTCTTGCATAGTCATTTCTATGGCTAATGAGTAAATCAACTCACCTCATTTCAACTAAACTCATTTCAACTAAATTATTCTTTTCTTCAAGGCCACATTCTCTCTTCAAAGGAAAATGACATTGATGTTGTATGAATTCTGAAAAGCCTCCTCAATACTAAAAAGTTATAATTTGAGTTACTCAATTTGTGCTCACCTTTGTTCTAACTCTTGATTGGCCTTTTTTTTGTTTCCTTGATCTCTGGGTATGTTGCATAGCTCGTTTTTTATTTCCTCATTAGTTTTATGATGTAGACCCTTAGCCTTCATATTCTTTTCCAAGTCTCTGAAATCTTAGTCCAGGGCATCGAAAATCTCTTGAATTCTCTCATTTTCATTGCTTAACTATTTTACCACCCCATCTCGCTTTACTAGCTCGAGTTCCCACATCATCTTCTCATCTGAGAAACTTCTTTGTTATTTTTCTCTATATAAATTCGTCAGCCTGATTTCTTCTCTTAATAGGCTGGCTTCAGTCGAAAACCTTCTTAATCGTTCCTTCATGGTCAAGCCATCTTTTAAATTTGGTTTTCGGGTATTATCATTTATTATCCCCAATCTCTTAACCTCATAGGCCAACGTGAACATTTGTTCTATCATCTTGAAAATTATGAAACAAAGCTTTTGTCGAGCATTATATATCTTTGAGATTCGATATCTATAATTCATGGTAGAAAAGGAAAACTGCCTATTTCAGTCTATTAATAGCTGTTATGAATTATCGATCACTAAAATATCAAAGTACCATCAAAACAGTGTAGACAATATCTCCCCATAGTCCATGTAACATAACACAGTTGTCACTGTTGCATCTGTACAATATGTCTTCCTTGGGCAATTGATAACTTCGTAAAAAAACTATATTTTAGGTCTTTTTACTTAACTTATTGATTGTCTAAAAGCCATTGAATTAGCATTTTAGCTTCATTTAGTTGCATTTATGGCATATTTGCATGTGTTGGATAAGTTTTGTCGAGGCAAAGTTTATTTGATTAAACTAATGCTGTTGATGAGAAAGGTTGTTTGTTTATTGTGATAATGAAGGAAATGACCTAGGAATAATTTATTTGCCGAGATAAATTAATTTGCTAGGGCCAGTGGAACAGAAGACGATGATAGTGAGGAACAAATTTTCTTTCCAATGCGAGTTTTATATCGTTAGTCTAATACAGTACGAGACAAAATTGCAGACGTCACATGGCCTACCTCACATGCAATCATGCCTTCATCAATGAATTTGAGACCACCATAAATTGCTATGTTATTCATAAAAAGAGTTTAATATCAAGGGTATTTAGGGAATTTCCAAGGGCACTAAACCATAGAAATACCCACTATAAATACCCCATTATAATTCTTCATAAAGCGTTCAAAATAATATAGAGAAAATACCCTAGGCTTGGAAAAAGGCAGTTGCAGTGTCCTTTTTTCCACCGTTCCCCACTCGTCTATCCTTGGTGCCCTCCATAGCCATGCTTTGTCAGAGCAGTTCCCAATTCCTCGAGAGAGGCTGGTGCACTAGAGCAGTCATGATGGTGGTCTGATGTCACGATAGAGCTCTGTTCTGGGAGTTTTTCTTCCTCTTATTCTTCATCTTTTATTTTTCTAAGGGATTGTACTTAATGAATATTTTTGGGATGATGTTAACGACACCATAAACTATTTTATTTGGTGTTGGGAATGCTTATACGATATTTTATTTTTACCGTTAGTGAATAATTAAGTATGTTTTTGTTAAATGTTGTTTTGTTCACTGTTTTCATATTTTACCTTAACACTGTAAGAGCCTCGAGAAATTGCCTCATGCCTAGAAAAAACATTCCTAGATTATGTAAGAGCTTTCGAGAGATTTCCATTTTTCTAGGAATAGATACCTAAATTTGAGAGAGTTAGGGAAGATCTATGTGAACAATGGGACTGATCCAGGATGGTGAGGTTCTAATCCACCTTAGAGATAAGGAGAGGGTTTTATTCGACTAAAAGAGGTATTTACTTGAGTAGGATAGGAAATGACTACAGTTTACACTGAGGGGTATTGCCACAGCAACATTTTGACAAACCAAGGGTTGTAGCTCATGTCGAGTAGTATTGTTGTAGCAACCGTCCTTGAATACTCTAGTAATCCTGTCAGGCAGCCTAAGCATAGCGTACCAAATCATTCTTAGCATAAAAAAAACTTCTCGCCATAGAAAAACAACCTAAGTGATCCTTTAGAAGTCTGATTGTGTGAGGTTGACAGTCTATTTGCAGGGTTTTGATAACTTTAGCCTTGACAACTTTTATTTGTTTACCTTTGAATATTTTTCTTGCATCGACAAACTTTTCTGCTCACTTCACTTTACAATTTTTCTTGCCTCGGCCAAACTTTTTCCATCTGTTCATACCATTTGCCATTGCATATTTTCCTTGTTTATATTATTAGAATTAGATACTTAGGATTAGTTAGTGACACCTAATCCTAGCTGTAATAAACTTTTAAAAGCCCTCCAATCCCTATGGAGACGATACTCACTCACTACTATATTACTTGCATCGATTGTGTATACTTACACATATTTGCTTGCCTTAGCTTATACATTCACAAGCGATCAAGTTTCTTGCATTGTTTTCGGGGATTGGTAATTGTTTTTTTTAAGTTTTATTATAGTATTATCTTGTTTCTTTATTATTTCAATTTTTAATTTTATTTTATGGGTTTATTCGCTATTTTTGTTTACCCTTTTCAGGTGTTATGCAGTTGCATATCTTGTAGAAGTCCCAAGAACCATTTTCTCATTTTGAACCTGAGATCAATTTTTTTTTGTCAAAGAAGATATGTTCAAGGAGCTCAAAAAGGTATATACAAAGTTCAAAATGAAGTAGAGGAGCCTAAAGAATTAAATGCCACGACAAATAAAAAATGTGAGGAATATTGCAAGACCACGAACTATTAGATATCACTTAGCTCCCACCTTGGATGACCTAAAGCCTACTATTCTAGCTCTTAATATTCAGGCAGACCACTTCGAGCTCAAACAGGTTATGTTCTACATGTTAGATTTGATTGGACAATATGGTGGTTCTCCTCATGAGGATGCAAGACTACATATTCGAGCATTTTTGGAGATCTATGACTCCTTTCGACAATAAGGTGTTCATGAAGATGTGCTGAAATTAAAGTTATTTTCATATTCTTTGAAAGATCATGCCAAGGCATGGCTTAATGGACTATCTTTCGGCTTGATAAGGTCCTAAGTAGACTTCTGCAAACAATTTTGCTATGGTATAATCCCCCCAATATGAACAACCATCTTAGGAATTCCATAACATCTTTTCGCCAAAGAGATGAAGAGTCAATGTATGAGTGTTGGGATGGATACAATAGTTTTCTTCACAAGTGCACCAATCATGGAATCCATGATTGGACTCAAGTTGTGATGTTCTACAATGGAGTCAATGTACCCACTCGCATAATGTTGGATGCCTCAACGAATTGTAATCTGCTTGAAAAATCACCCAAGGAAGCCTTTTATATCCTTGATGAGATAGCGACAACGATTATCCATTCCCGTTTACAAGGCTTGGAACCGGAAGGAAAGTGTCTGGGGCATTTGAACCTGACGCCAAGGATTCAGTGTCTGCCCAACTTTTTTCCATAACAAATATGTTGAAAAATTTCCAGCGTTCCAACAAGGTGAAGAAAGTCAAGGTAACCAGCTCAGCATGTAATTTTTTCCATGGAAACCATCATGAAAGTTAATGCCCAGAAAACCAGGAGTCCATCAATTTCGTGGACAATTTTAATAGAAGAAACAACAACCCCTACTCTAAGACACACAATCCTGGATGGAAACATTATCCAAATTTTTTGTGGGGTAATCAAGGGACCAACAACAACCATGCAGGAACCTTAATAGGCCACAACAAAATATTTTTGAACCTACAAATTTTCAGCATCAACAGATGCCCTGGAAAAATATTAACAAGGGTTCAACATCTTCCTCAAATTCTAATTCCCTCGAAACTTCACTGCAAGATTTTATGGCCTCGACAAAAGATTTCACGACTTCAACTAAGGCCATGTTGTACGAACACTCTTTAATAATTGAAATCCAAGGCACACTATTGCAAAGTCGAGCAGCTTTATTACAAAATAATAGCTCATCTTTGAGAGCATTGGAGAACCAAGTGAGCCAAATTGCCACGGTATTACATTCTCGCCCGCAAGAAAGCCTCTCTAGTGATACTGAGGTCACTAAGCCTCATGAAAAGGAGCAATGCAGTGCACTTGCACTGAGGAGTGGCACCCAAATTAATCTAGAAGATAAGTTTGGGGGAAGAAGCAATAAATTTTTCACCGCGACAATGTACTAGAAGAATCCAAAGGTTAAGCTGAACTTGTTGTACAAGAAGAATTTCCTATGGAGAAGGAAAAGGACAAGGGTTCTACAAGTCATCCTACTGATGGAGGAAAATTTATTGCCACGACAAAAGTTTCACCCCCACCCTCAGCAGAAGAAATCAAACCCCCACCACCTTTCCCTCAAAGGTTAAAGAAGCATAGCGAAGAGATCATATTCTACTACGATTTAGCTTCATACGGAGAACACTTTAAAGGAGAGAGGACTACTGCAAAGGTCCTACAATTCAAATGTGAAATACATGAAATGTTAGGGCAAAATATTTTGAAGGCATAATTGTTATATGTGTGGGGCATTTTGGTATATACTAGTGCTCCGATCGAACGCGACAAAACTGGCATATCAATTCAAGATGTTTGGAGTTTGCATCCTTTCAACCTTATTTATTTATTTATTTATTTATTGTCATTATAAAATTATTTTTTTGTTTGTTTCTCTTTTCTTTATTTTTTTATTTACTTTTAATATTAGTTTTTTTAGAAGAATAGGCTCCCAAGCATGTGTATAAGGGTAAAGCCCCTATAGATGTTGCACCCACTTAGAAAAACGACTTAATTGGTGTTGGCACAAACGATGACATTGTTAATGATGTCCACCCATCTGCACAAATGCCACAGCGAATTGAAACACCTCTGATCAAGCATCGCCTAAAGAGAACAAACAATCATGTTTGAACTTCTCCACCTAAGGAATCTACGTAAAACAACCCCACCACCAACAAAGTAGATGTTAGTCAAGGTACCTTGCATTACACTTCATCTTTAGTTTAGTCATTATGCATTGAGGATAATGCATCTCTCAAGTTTGGGGGAGGTATTGTTCACACTTAGTCATTTACATTGATAATGTTTTGTAGAGAATTGTTTTTGTTATGGCATTAGTTAGGATCAGGTTAGTTACTTGGAATAACTTGATGATGTCCCATGATAAAAAAATATATTGGCTAGGCAATAATTATAGTACATAACTGTTGAGGAGGATAGAACCAACCTTAGGACTTGATTCTTTGTGATTCTTTTAACACGAGTGTATGTTTTCTATGCTTAAGGTACTTAGAAAATTTTTAGGATAGAACTTTTGCGCGCTGTGGCATAAAATGATTGAAAAGATTAAGTTGAACTCCTTAGTGTTATGAATTACAAATAAATGCCTCAGCATAACTGTATAGGGACACTTCTTTGTGCATCGATATTACTTGGAACTTTTACTTAAATAAATGGTAGCCTTGGCATATGAGTGAATGAAAGTAGTCACAGCTTGACTCTACCTGACTATATCGGGGGTGGAAGGTATGCTCCCTTTCACCTAGAGAATGGGACGATAGGTGTGATGAGTTGACTCCCCTCGAAGCAGTGTTAAAAAAAAGAAAAAAAATCTGAAATTAAATGTTGAATAAACAGGAGTGATGATGTTCTTAATGAATAATTTTATGTCTTGGCAAAACAAAAGAACTTAGGAGTTTTCTAAATTCATTAAGCATATACTAGATACAATCATGCACACACATTGACAAAGGATCCTGACCTAGGAAAAGGTACTTGACTTCTCAGATAGTCTATCATATTGAGGCCAAACTTCTTGTTGAGGGCTGAAATTTTAAACCACTTGATTGTTCTGATTTAGACTTTGTTATAGCATTTTTTTTATTGCTCATTATCTATTGCTTGAGGAAAAGTAATAGCTTAAGTTTGGGGGTGATAACTTCGTAAAAAAGACTATATTTTAAGTATTTTTATTTTAGTTATTGATTGTCTAAAAGCCATTTAATTAGCATTTTAGCTGCATTTAGTTGCATTTCAGACATATTTTCATGTGGTGGATAAGTTTTTCCGAGGCAAAGTTTATTTGATTAAAATGATGATGCTGATGAGAAAGGTTGTTTGTTGATTGTGATGATACAGGAAATGACTGAGGAATAATTTATTTCCTAAGACAAATTAATTTGCTAGGGCCAGTGGAATAGAAGACGACGACAGTGAGAAACAAATTTTCTTGCCAAGGCGAGTTTTTCTAGCTAGTCTGACACAATATGAGACAAAATTACAGACGTCACATGGCCAGATTTCCAATCCACCTCACATGCAATCATGCCCTCGTCAAGGAATTTGAGACCACCATAAATTGTTATGATTTTCACAAAAAGGGTTTAACTTTAAAGGTATTTAGGAAATTTCCAAGGGCACTAAACCCTAGAAATTCCCACTATAAATACCCCATTATAACTTTTCATAAAGTGCTCAAAATCATATAGAGAAAATACCCTAGGCTTGGAAAAAGGCGATCGCGGCGTCCTTTTTTCCACTGTTCCCCACTCGTCTATCCTTGGTGCCCTCCATAGCCAGGCTTCGTCAGACCAGCGTCAGGCCCTCGAGAGAGGCTGGTGCATTAGAGAGCAGTCATGGTAGTGGTCTGATGTCACGGTAGAACTCTGTTCTGGGAGTTTTTCTTCCTCTTGTTCTTCATGTTTTATTTTTCTAAGGGCTTGTACTTAATGTGTAACACCCCCAACCCGTATCCGACCCGAATCCGAGTCTGAGGTGTCACATTGACCTTTTCAAAACATTTACTAGTATAAAATAGTGAGTAATTTAAAATTTTTATCCATATAACTTATTCAGAACATTTAAAGAACTATTCAGAGCTTATACAATATATGATTTTAAATACATGTCAACTATAACTTCTTATATTAAAATACATATTATTCACCTTTCTTCTGATCTGACCTTTGGTAAGGAGAACTAACATGTCTTGCTCCATATTGCTCTTTACTCTTCTCGAAACCTACTTGTAAATCACTTACATGCTAAGTCTATGACTTAGTGAGGCAATAAACATATAATGTAAACATTTACTAGTGATCATTTCTTACAACTCATATACTTTTATGTGTAACAAATACATACATACATACATACATACATGTCATTATCATTCATATCTCTTATCTCTTGTTCTTATGATCTTTTATGTCCATATTATATATATGATAGACTTGTTATTATATCATCATGTCAATCAATTATACTCATTCACATATACTTTAGCATGTACTCGCGTATGCAATATAACACATATATATATCCTGTAATGTAAAGCATATATCCTATTATAAAACACATACATACAAGCAAATGTATCATCATCTTCATTCTTATCATTATCATTGATTCCTTTTATCATATGATCTTAGAATTACCATTTGTACAATCATATATCTTATAACATATACAATAATCAATAACACACATATATAATGTCATATAATTCATATCCCAAAACATACCTTGTATTCAATATTATCTCTTATTAGCCCATGTACACATGTGAGAACTGTAGATACGTGAGTCTATTGAGGTTGTACACCACTATGATGTCACTACAGCTCATATAAATGTCCCGAAGGACCTATCCAGAGGTCATAAAGATCCTTGGTAACTATCCAGAGGTCATAAAGATCCTAGGTAACTATCCAGAGGTCATAAAGATCATCGGTAAATTGTCCATATGTTCCTTAGAACATAGGTAAACCCTCGACTCTTGGCAAGCCAACTATACCTCTAGCTCTCAATACACATAACATGGGCATTTTTCATTTATTCACTTTCATTGCTCTTATGATCACATATTACTTTTCTTTTGTCACATATCACATGTGTATATAGTCACATGGTTTACTTTCATGTCACTTTTCATGTAAACATATGATTCACTTTCACGTATCACATATACTTTCTCTTTCATATAACTCATATCTTGTGATCATTTAAACATGTATCACATAAAATAACATGTCAAACCTATCATTCCACTGATACAATATTCTCATATATTCCTGTAGTTCAGTATCATATATCATAAGAATCATATAAATCATGTCACATATACCCATGCATACATAGAATTCACAAATCAAATAACATTTAATGAGTTACTTATTAACATAGTAACTCTGTCACTGGCTCATCGCAAGCCAATGCTTATTTGATAACATAAGTACAATAAAATTGCACTCACCTGGTGCATTGGAGAGCAGTCATGGTGGTGGTCTGATGTCACGGTAGAGCTCTATTCTGGGAGTTTTTCTTCCTCTTGTTCTTCATGTTTTATTTTTCTAAGGGCTTGTACTTAATGTGTAACACCCCCAACCCGTATCCGACCCAAATCTGAGTCTGAGGTGTCACATTGACCTTTTCAAAACATTTACTAGTATAAAATAGTGAGTAATTTAAATTTTTTATCCATATAACTTATTCAGAACATTTAAAGAACTATTCAGAGCTTATACAATATATCATTTTAAATACATGCCAACTAGAACTTCTTATATTAAAATACATATTATTCACCTTTCTTCTGATCTGACCTTTGGTAAGGAGAACTGACATGTCTTGCTCCATATTGCTCTTTACTCTTCTCGAAACCTACGTGTAAATCACTTACACGCTAAGTCTATGACTTAGTGAGGCAATAAACATATAATGTAAACATTTACTAGTGATCATTTCTTACAACTCAAATACTTTTATGTGTAACAAATATATACATACATACATACATACATACATACATACATACATACATACATACATATATACATACATACATACATTATTATTTATATCTCTTATCTCCTGTTCCTATGATCTTTTATTTCTATATTATATATCTTATAGACTTGTTATTTTATCATCATGTCAATCAATTATACTCATTCACATATACTTTAACATGTACTCGTGTATGCAATATAACACATATATATCTTGTCATGTAAGGCATATATCCTATTATAAAACACATACACACAAGCAACTGTATCATCATCTTCATTCTTATTATTATCATTGATTCATTTTATCATATGATCTTAGAATTATCATTTGTACAATCATATATCTTATAACAAATAGAATAATCATTAACACAGATATATCATGTCATATAATTCATATCCCAAAGTATACCTTGTATTCAATATTATCTCTTATTAGCCCATATACACATGTGAGAACTGTAGATACGTGAGTCTATTGAGGTTGTGCACCACTATGCTGTCACCACAGCTCATATAAATGTCCCGAAGGACCTATCCAGAGGTCATAAAGATCCTCGGTAACTATCCAGAGGTCATAAAGATCCTCGGTAAATTGTCCATATGTTCCTTAGAACATAGGTAAACCCTCGACTCTTGGCATGCCAATTATACCTCTAGCTCTCAATACACATAACATGGGTATTTTTCATTTATACACTTTCATTGCTCTTATGATCATATATTACTTTTCTTATATCACATATCACAGGTGCATATAGTCACATGGTTTACTTTCATGTCACTTTTCATGTAAACATATGACTCACTTTCACGTATCACATATACTTTCCCTTTCATATAACTCATGTCTTGTGATCATTTAAACACATATCACATAAAATAACATGTCAAACCTATCATTCCACTGATACAATATTCTCATATATTCCTGTAGTTCAGTATCATATATCATATGAATCATATAAATCATGTCACATATACTCATGCATACATAGAATTCACAAATCAAATAACATTTGATGAGTTACTTATTACCATAGTAACTCAGTCACTGGCTCATCGCAAGCCAATGCTTATTTGATAACATAAGTATAATAAAATTGCACTCACCTGAGCCTCACTAAGTTCCAATCCACTTTTATGATTTCCTTTCTTTCGATCGAATCTTGACTTGATAATCGTTCCGGAACTTGTTCGTGCTCGATATCTATATAATCATATATTGACACATATCAGTATCCAATTGATATATTCTAATCTATCATTTCTTAGACCAAAAGAAATGTCTATTTCAATTTCCCCTGGAAGTGCATCGATGCATTCTATAGTGCATCGATGCATTCTTTAACTTGTTCATCGATGCACTACCCATGCATCGATACACAAATTACCTTCGATGTTTTCATTTTAAAGGGATGCATCGATGAACTCCTTATGCATCGATGCACCATTTGCATTCGATGTTTCTTCTTTAAAGAGTGCGATACACCTTGCCCAGAATTTGCATTTTAAGCCCAAAAATCCATTTAATTCAACTCAAATGCTTCATATTTCATCCCTTTTCATATTCCTAACTTACATATACATATTTGCACTCATTTCTACTCAATAATCACTTCTTTAACCTCCATATCCTATTCTCCTTAAGAAATTCAAGAATCATACCCAAATTTTAACATGTTACAAATCCAATTCTAACACTTCATACATGTTAATTAGATTGATGAGAAGTCAAATTTACTCTAAAACCTCTTTAAAAAACCCTCTTTCAAGATTTCAGTTATTCCTCTCTTTTCTTTAATCCCCTCTATTGTCTTCATCTTATTGTTTCAAGATAAATTAAGCTCTTCTTATGCTTAATTATCACCTAATAATCAAAACTCAACCTTAAATTTCAGTTAATAATCAACAACAAGAAATCTTACCTTTGCTTGAGCTCTCACGTGGGGGAGGAAGAAAAAGGGAGAAGAGTTCTGGAGAAATCTTTCCTTTCCACGTGGTTCCCTTATCTTATAAAGATAAATAAAAATCTTCCTTGTCAAATGACCATTTTGCCCTTTAATTCCTTTAATAATTACTAGCAAATTTCAGGAAATATTTCTAGATAAATCATTGAACTATTCAATTCTTCTACTTTAGTCACCAAATTATGAAACTTTACAATTTAGTCACTAACCCCAAGTTTGGGATATTAAATAATGAATATTTTTGGGATGATGTTAACCATAACATAAACTGTTTTATTTGGTGTTGGGAATGCTTGGATGATATTTTATTTTACCGTTAATGAATGATTAAGTGTGTTTTTGTTAAGTGTTGTTTTGTTTACTATTTTTATATTTTGCCTTGACACTGTAAGAGCTTCGATAGATTGTCTGGTGCCTAGAAAAAAATATTCCTAGATTTTGTAAGAGCTTTCGAGAGATTTTCATTCTTCTAGGAATAGATGCCTAAATTCGAGAGAGTTAGGAAAGATCTATGTAACACCCCCGGCCCATACCCGACCCAGATACGAATCTGAGGTGTCACATTGACTGATCAAACACCTTGACTCTTTGAAAATCTAACTAAAATTTAACTTTTATTGGAAAATGGAAAAATATTTACAAAACATATTAGAGTAACTACAATTTAAACATTACTAGAACATGCCAACAATATTTCAAAGAACAAAAAAATATACCATTCACATTTTTCTAATCTAATAGACTTCAGAGGTATGCTAGCTTCCCTTGCTTACTCGGCTTACTCCTCACATACTTTAAACCTACGTGTGAAAACACTCACAAGCTAATTCTATGACTTAGTGAGGCAATATGAGCAATATAAAACAATAAAACTTTTATAGAAATTTTACAAAATAAATATTAACTACAAAACACTACAAGTTCTATTACTTATTAAACATTGATAACTTTATACTCATGTTACTTTTACTTATACATTTCATATTATTAACACAAAGACTTTTAGACAATGTAAAATTTATAACTAGTTTTCATTTCATATAAACTACATATAACTTATACAATTTTCATTCAATATCTATTTATTTAATTTATATGCATTTGTTTAGTTAACCCAACTTATATCGCTGAGAACTCAAGGTATGTGAGTACATTGAGGTTGTGTACTAATGTTGTCACCACAGCTCACATATATTGCACCGAAGCGCCGCATAGAATATGCACCGAATTGCCACATAGAAATGTCCTGAAGGACCATATAGAAATATCCCGAAGGACCGCGTAGAACCCTCAACTCTTGGCATGCCAACTATACCCCTAATTCTCATAAAATATACTTTGGGCTTTAGCTTTATAATTATGCTTCGTTCATTGTTTAAAGTGTATCTTATTCGCATAGAGTACATTCTCATAGAATATTTTCGTGTAAAGCATATTCACATATCATATATAACCTTTTCATGTAGATCACTTTTCACGTAGAATAGTTTCATGAAACTTTATCCAAGTTTATCCTTTATTCACTTAGATCATATACTCCTTGCATTTCAGTTCACATAGCATCTATTCATTTTATCAATTATTCATGTAAAACATTTTACTTATCTCATGTTCACATATAACATATACTCATATTATTTCCAGAAAAAATACTTGAATTTCTTATTTATTTACATAGAACAATTACTCATATCATTTACTTGGCTTATCATTTATTTTCATAGGACATGGTCACATGGTTCATATACTTATAGTCTTTCACGTAAAAATATATATATTCATAATATAATACAAACCATTTGGTTCAAAAACATTTATGGTTGGCTCATCGCAAGTCATCCTCAAATTTTATGCAAAGTAAGTAAGAATACACTCACCTTTGCCTCACGTAAGTCCTAAACGAAATCCCTTTCTTTTCTTTCAATATTGTAATATGTTGATTCCTTTAGTACCATTTCGATCCAAATCTACACATAGACATGTTCCATATCAATACCAAATCTCTGTTAACATTTAACTGGTTAACACTATATAAATGGAACGAAAAAATTTAAAATTCCAAGTTTCAGACTTAATAGTATCAGTTCCCCATCTACAACTTCGATACTTCTCTCTTATTCTACTGATACCTCATTCAGTACCGATATCATTTTGGCATTCTGGAATTCCAATTTTAATTACAGTATCAATACCTTCCTCTTGATATCATACCTCCACCTCAGTATCTATATTGATTTAATCAATATCGATATTGTTCATCCGGTTCAAACCATTTCTTGCAATTTAACTTTATAGTATCGGTACTGTTCTTCTAGTACCGATACCCTTACCAAGAATTCATCTATTTCCCTTCAAAAATTTACCCAACTTCACTTAAATCTCCTATTTAAACTCCATTCATGCCTTTAAACTTATTTACACTTATTACCTTGAATTTATATCCATTAAAACCTCTTTAACACCTTAATTTCTCCATATAACATTTGAAACTAAAATTTATTCCAATTTGTCAGACCAGATCTCAAGCCTTTCAAATACTTCAAATCCCTTAATTAGGCCATTGACAAGTCAAATATGCATTTAGAATCAAATTCCTCACCAAATATTAAGAATTCCCTTAAAACCCCTTTTTCTAATTTACCATAATTTCTTAATCTCTTTGTTTTTAATCATCTTTAAGCTTTCCTTAAGTTTTTATATCATTCATAGCTTCAAAACACACCTAAAAATGAAAGGAACAACCAACATAAATAATCTCACCTTGGAAAATGAAGGTTTACGGGCAAGAGGAAGAAGAAGAGACCAAGTTTGCAAACTTTTCTTTTCCTTCTCTTTCTCCTCACATGCTTAAAATATCTTTAAAAATGAATATTAAATTCATTTCATGCTAAAAGACCTCTTTGCCTTCCATTCTTCCATCTTTGCTAACAAATCCTAAACACAAATTTCCAAAATTAATCCTTAAACTTTTCAACTTATCCCATATAAATCACTAAATTTTAAACTCTTACATTTTGGTTACTAACCCATTGTTTAGGATGTTACAATCTACATGAATAAGGGGCTTATCTGGGATGGTGAGGTTTTAATCCACCTTGGAGATAAGGAGAGAGTTTCATTCGACTAAAAGGGCTAGTTACTTAAGTAGGATAGGCAACAACTGCAGTTTACGCTGAGGGGTATTGCCACAGCAGCAGTTTGACAAATCAAGGGTTGTAGCTCACGCTGAGTACTATTGCCGTATCAACCTTCCTTGAATACTCTAGTAATCCTGTCAGAAAGCCTAATCATAGAATACCAAATCATTCTTAGCATAAAATAACTTCAAGCCATAGAAAAACCAACCTAAGTGCTCTGTTAGAAGTCTTATTGAGTGAGGTTGCCAGTCTATTTACAGGGTTTTGATAACTTTAACCTTAACAACTTTTATTAGTTTACCTTTGCATATTTTTTTGTCCTCGACAAAACATTTTTCATCCGTTCATTCCACTTGCCATTGCATATTTTCCTTGTTTATATCATTAGACTTATATAGTTAGGATTAGTTAGTGACACCTACTCCTAACTATAACAATCTTTTAAAAGCCCTTCAATCCCTATGGAGACGATACTCACTCACTACTATATTACTTGCATCGATTGTGTATACTTGCACAAATTTACTTTCCTTAGCATATACATTCAAAAGCGATCAACAACCAATATGTTTTCCATACTACATCGATATCCTTCATATGTCGTAGAGCCTCAATCCATTCTTTTCTTCTGTGAGGTTCTGGAATCTTGCACTTGTCCAGGAAATCTGCTAAGGGAGAGAAATCTCACTGATAGTTTTGGGCCCAACCCCTTTTGACTATCTAGGAATGGCTCTATCATCATACTATGAATAGAGATACACAGCCAGTAAACTGACCACCACCTGATCGCCTACACTTGTTTAAAGACATGAATGTTTCTATTTGGATGGGTGGTGCAGGATTTATTTTCCTAACAATGACTTCGAGAAAGTCTATTATGGTAATATCGAAGTGATCTTCCTTTCTCAGGAAAACTACCAAACCATATAATGCGAGTGCAAATTGATCTCTCCTTTCCTTGGATGGTGTTTGCTCATAGATCAAACTTTTTAGTTGATCCCATCGTTCTAAATATACTTTGTGACCTATTCTTTTGTATTCCCAATCAAAGTGGTCATCTTAGTTATGAATCCTTTGGGTCATATTTCCTTAGTGTCAAGCGAATGCCTTTTGACGTTTAGTATGTTCAACAAGGTGGTATACTCTTCGAGGGTAGGGGTCATGTCTACTTTACCAAAGTTGAAGCAATGATACGCGGGATTCCAACATTCATCCAAAGCTTGAATGATAATTGTGTCAATCGATACTCTTAATAACTCTACTATGTCTCCATAGACTTCTCTGAACAACATTTTCTCGGTATCATTCCAACTAGCTAGATTCTTGACAACTCTGCCCAATGTGTTTTCTTGACACCAATAATAACCTTCTCTGGCATCATAGAGTTTTCACCAGCTACAATACTATTTCCAAACCGACCGCGCTTGTTCATATTCTGAAAGAGTCTGAATATTTATCACATATTCTCGGTCCTATCGTAAGACATTGCTACCTCAAGCCCTTTTTACAATAACCAGATAATTCGGAAATCAATATCTCCTATGTAATGTTATGAAATGAGAATGAGAATGATACATGCAAATAAGAGACAAAAGAGATAAGTTAGTAAAATTAAATTAAATCAAAGAATTCAAAGAATAATGAATGCTAATTAGTAAAGTTAAATCAATCGAAAATTCACTATGAATGCACAATTGAAAATGATATTCATGGGCGAAGGGCGGCGAAAACACGATAAGGAAGATGAATAGATTGGCAACTGTATCACATGTGTCGGTGACGTACCGGTGATCAACTGGTGATGTGTCGGTGGAGGGAACTCTATTGGTCATCTTTAATAGGGCATTCATTAGCCATTAGATCAAATTTTGATCCAATGGTTCACATTGATTTGTGCTTTTTGGCATAGATCAATGACATGGCATCATGGGAGCCTTTAGATCCAATTTTTAACCAAGGATCCATATCAGTTTGTGTTTGTTTGATAAGGATCCATGAAATAAGAACCCTTAGATCAAGCCTTGTCAATGGATGAGATTGATTTGTGTTAGTTAAATTGGATTGATGAGGTGGCCCCCTCAAAAGTAACACCCATTAAATGTCGTGTCCCCCTTTGAAATTCAAACTAAAATTATCTCCCCCCACCAAGAACAAAAATAGCGACTACCCAAGAAGATGATATATTAGGGTTTGAATATAGCACCCGATTTTGTATGTGAATAATAATAATAATATTTTATAATAATAATAATATAATGGTTGAAAAATGGTAACTATAGATACCCCTATTTGCTCATTGTAGTGGAATTGGAATAGAGCAAAGACACAAAGCACCATTTTTCAACGTGATTACTACTAGTCGAGTTGCGAGTTCTTCTCGTTATAAACTCTTCTCTGGGGAAGTCAATCCACCTTCTTCTGCGATGGATAAGACATTGATAACTTCGTAAAAAGACTATATTTTAGGTTTTTTTACTAAAGTTATTGTGTGTCTAAAAGTCGTTGTCATAGTACGTTAGTTGCATTTAGGTCATAATTACATGTGGTGGATAAGTTTTGCCTAGGCAAGATTTATTAGGCTTAAATGATGCTGTTGAGGAGGAAGTTTCTTTGTTTGTTGTGTTGATGAAGGAAATAACTAAGGACGAATTTATTTGTCGAGATAAAACAATTTCCCAGGCTAGAGGCGACAGTGATGAACATATTTTTCTTGCCGAGGCGAGATTTATCTTGCAAATTCAACGTGGATCAACAACTACTGACGTCATTTTCCCAGCTTCATCCTCACATGAAATCATGCCCTCATCAAGGAAATTGACCACTTTCATCTTCTATATCATTCATAAGATGGGTAAGTTAATGAGGGTATTTAGGGAATTTCCAAGGACACAAAACCCTAGAAATTCCCACTATAAATACCTCATTATAGCCGTCCAAAAAGAGAGACAATCAATGAGAGGATATACCCTAAGCTTGGAGTAAGCGTCTTTAACACCTTATTTTCCAACGTTCCCCCACTAGACCGTCCTTGGTGCCCTCCATAGACGAGCTTCATTGGAGTAGCAGTCAGGCCCTCGAGAGAGGCTGGTCATTGGAGCAGGCATGGTGGTGGTCAGAATGTCACGACAAAGCTCTGTTTGGGAGTGTTTCTTCCTTTGTTCTTAATTTCCATTTCGCTTAAAGGGTTTGTACTGAATGTTTACCTTTGGATGATATTTTTCACACCATGAACTGTTTTACTTGGTGTTGGTTATTATTTTGATGAAACGTTATTCGAATGTTAATGAATGATGAAGTTTGCTTATGCTTAATGTTGTTTTGTTCATTGTTTTAGTATTTTGCCTTGACACTGTAAGAGCTTTTGAGAGATTGTCTGGTGCCTTGGCAAAAAATTCCTAGACTTTTAAGAGATTTCGAGATATTACCATTTTTCTAGTAATTGATGCCTAATATCGAGAGAGTTAGGGTAGATCTACGTGAACAAAAAAACTAATCCGAGATGGTTCTAATCTACCTTAGAGATAAGGAGAGGGTTTTATTCGACTAAAAGATATAGCTACTTGAGTATGATAGGCAAAAACTGCGGTTTACGCTAAGGGTTTGTACTGAATGTTTACCTTTGGATAATATTTGTCACACCATTAACTGTTTTACTTGGTGTTGATTATTATTTTGATGAAACGTTATTCGAGTGTTAATGAATGATAAAGTTTGCTTATGCTTAATGTTGTTTTGTTCATTGTTTTAATATTTTGCCTTGACACTGTAAGAGCTTTTGAGAGATTGCCTGGTGCATTGGCAAAAAATTCCTAGACTTTTAAGAGATTTCGAGGTATTGCCATTTTTCTAGTAATTGATGCCTAATATTAAGAGAGTTAGGGTAGATCTATGTGAACAACAGAACTAATCCGAGATGGTGAGGTTCTAATCCACCTTAGAGATAAGGAGAGGGTTTTATTCGACTAAAAGAGGTAGCTACATGAGTAGGATAGGCAAAGACTACGGTTTACGCTGAGGGGTATTGCCACAGCAACAGTTTGACAAACCAAGGGTTGTAGTTCACGCAAAGTAGTATTGTCGTAGCAACCGTCCTTGAATACTCCAGTAATCATGTCTGGAAACCTAAGCATAGCACACTAAGTCATTCCAGACAAGGAATAACTTCTCGCCATGGCAAAACCAACCTAAGTTCTCCGTAAGAAGTCTGATTGTGTGAGTTTTTTCTGAATATATTGAACTCAACATTTCTATTTTCCTTGACATTTTTTATTTGTTTATTGTTGCAAATTTTCCTTGCCTCGACCAAACTTTTATGCACACCATAGTTCACAATATTTCTAGCCTCGACAATATTTTTCCATATGTTTATATCTTCTCATACAATTTTTTTTTTGTTTCAACAAGAATTTCAGGACTAGCTCATGACATCTAGTTCTAGTTATAGCAAAACATCAAAAATTTCCACTAATCCCTGAGGAGACGATAAATCAACTTACTACTATATTACTTACATCGATTGTGTACACTTGCACAGATTTGTTTACCTTAGCATATACATTCACAAGAGATCAAGTTTTTGGCGCCGTTGTCGGAGATTGGCAACTGGAAGAATTTTGATAATTTATTCCATAGAAAATTTTGTTTTCCTGGAGCAATTTTTTATTAGTACTAACTTATTTGTTTGTTGATTTTCTTTTGAAGGTTTTTTGTCATTGCATGACCAGAAGATCTATTGGTGAACCATTAGAATTATTTGACCCTGAGATCGAACAATCATTCAGACAAAGGCGACGTAACCAGCGTGCCAGAGACTATATAAATTGACTGTAGTATGAAGCTGGCAATAATATGAAAGACCAGGCAGATCCTGATGTCACGACAAATAATCTTCCCATAAATGTTTCAAGACCATGAGCAATACGATATCACTTAAATTTGATTCTTGATGATCTCAACCCTGGAATCGTTGAACCTGAAATACAGGAAGCCTATTTTGAACTTAAACATGTGATGTTCAACATGCTAAACTCCATCGGTCAATTTGGTGGCTTGCCTAATGAAGATGCTAGCCAGCATGTCTGCACTTTCCTTGAAGTTTGTGATTTGTTCAGGCAATAAGGAGTGCACGAAGATGTACTAAATCTTAAATTGTCCCCCTAATCTCTACGTGATTGGGCAAGAGTTTGGCTTAGTGGAGTCCCTTCTGGATCAATGGAATCTTGGGCTTACTTATGCAAAAGTTTTTTTCTTCGCTATAACCCGCCCAATATGAACACCCAGCTCCGCAATAACATTGCAAGTTTTCGCCAAGGCGATGATGAATCTATGTACAAGTGTTGAGACAAATACAAAAGTTTGCTTCGTAAGTACACTAACGACAGATTTCACGACTGGACTCAAGTCGTGATGTTTTATAACGAAGCCAACGCGCCTACTCGTATGATGTTAGATGCCTTGGCGAATGGCACTTTACTTGAAAAATCCCCCGAGGAAGCATTTGATATCCTCGATAAGATAGCCAATAATGACTATCAATTTCTGAATACAAGGATTGGAACCGGCAGAAGAGTGTTTGGAGTATACGAACTTAATGGTAAGGATTTTGTATCTTCTCAACTTTCTACTATAACAAATATGTTGAAAAATTTACAGCGTTCCTGTGAGGTGAAAGAAGTCAAGAAAACTAACTCAGCATGTATTTTCTATCGCGACAACCATCATAAGAGTGAGTGCCTAGAAAACCAGGAGTACATCAATTTCGTGGGAAACTTTAATAGAAACAACAACAACAATAACCCCTACTCCAATACATTCAATCCTGGATTGCGACAATATCCAAATTTTCTCTGGGGTAATCAAGGGAACAACAATAACAATTATGCTTGAAATTTTAATAGGCCACATCAAAATATTTCTGAACACTCAAGTTCGTAACATCAACAGGTGCCCTGGAAAGGTAATAATAAAAGTAATGCATCTTCGTCAAAATCTAACTCCCTTTGAGCTTCACTGTAGGAATTTATTGTCTCGACAAAAGATTTCATGGCTTCAACAAAGACCTTGATACATGAACACTCATCAACAATCAAGAATCAAGGCAATCTTTTGCAAAGTCAAGAAGCTCTATTACAAATCCATAGCTTATCATTGAGGGCAATGGAGAATAAACTATGACAAATTGCCACGACACTACATTCTCACCCATAAGTAAGTCTCCCTAGTGACACTCAGGTCACTTAGCCTCATGGAAAGGAGCAATGTAGTGCGCTCACGTTAAGGAGTGGTACTCAGATTAATATTGATTATAAGTTTTTGGGAAAGCAACCATAAAAGTTTAGCCAAGGCATCACACATGAACAACCTGAAGATCAAGCTAAAATTGTTGAATAAGAAGAACTGCCTAAGGAGAAGAAAAATAACGAGGGTTCAACAAGTGATCACACTAATGGTGAAAAATTATTTTCCAAGGAAACAGTTTCTTCACCACCTTCAGTGGATGAAGACAGGCCCCCTCCATCTTTTCCTCAGCGATTGAAGAAAGATAGCGATGAGATACAGTTCAAAAAGTTTGTTGATGTCCTTAATCAGTTGCATATCAATGTTCCATTACTTAAAGCCATTGAGAAGATGACTTCCTAAGCCAAATTTCTTAAGGACATTGTCACAAAGAAGAGAAAGGTGGAAATAATAGAAATTGTTTCGACGATAACAGAATATTGTTTGGCGATGAGTAAACTTCCGCCGAAGCAAAAAGATCCTGGCAGCTTTGTTATACCATGTTTCATCATTGATAAATATGTTGGAAGAACTCTTTTTGACTTGGGGTCATGCATAAATATGATGCCCAAGTTTGTCTTTCCAGTTAATTTCCTCATTCTAGAATGTGAGGCCGATGAAAATGTACATATTATTCTTGGACGTCCATTCTTAGTTATAGGGCGTATTTTAATAGATTATGAGAAGGTATAGTTCACGACGAGGGTGGTTGATCAAAGTGTCACGATCAATGTCTTCAACATTCTTAAATTTGTTAATGATTCTGAATAATGCCATTACATTGAAAACGTTGATTCACTGGAGGAAGCTGGAACAGAAAATTATGGTCAAGGTAAATTCTTACATCTTGACGACTATGGCAATTTGTGCCAAGAAAAAATTCTCAAGAATGAAGAGTGTAAATTTTTTTGCCTAGATGATGTTTTACAATTTGAGGAACAGAATAGTTTTTTCCCAAGCGAAATTTTTTCGAACGTTGCATACAAAAATATTTGCCTAGGTAAAAGTTTTTAGATTGAAGCGGATGAAAGACATACTGAAGACAAAGCAAGTACAGAGTTTAAAGATGATTCATTAGTAGTGGAAAAGTCTAGTTTACTTCAAGCTAGACTAGGTACGAGATTTGAACCCCTAGATTTCAATGAATTTATTCCTCCAAAACCTTCGCTGCAGCATGCACCTACCTTAGAACTTAAACCGTTGCCATCACATTTGAAATATGTGTGTCTAGGTAGTAATAATGGTTTACCATTTATAATTTCTGCTAGTCTAACCCCCGAGTAAGAGGGAAATTTGTTTAATGTTTTGTCACAACACAGAGAAGCTCTCGGATGGACTGTGGCAGACTTAAAGGGAATCAACCCTACAATATGCATGCATAAATCCAGCTAGATGATTTCCATAACAACTCAGTAGAACCACAAATGAGACTTAACCCGATAATAAAAAAGTGCTCATGAAGGAAATCATAAAATGGCTTGATGTTGGGGTGATCTATCCCATATCTGGTAGTTCATGGGTCAGTCTGGTTCAATGCATACCAAAGAAAGGTGGAGTAACCGTGGTAAAAAATGAAAATGATGAGCTCCTGACTACGAGAACCGTCATGGGCTGGTGGATTTGCATGGATTACAGAAAGGTCAATAAGGCAACGAATAAAGACCATTTCCCCTTCCTTTCATCGATCAAATGCTCTATCGGTTAACAGGTAAGGCATTTTACTATTTCCTTGATGGGTATTCTGGATACAATCAGATCGCCATACCACCTGAAGATTAGGAGAATACCTCCTTCACCTGCCCATATGGCACATATTCCTTTAGAAGAATGTCGTTCGGACTGTGTAATGCTCCAGCAACTTTTTAGAGGTGTATGATGGCCATTTTCTCATATATGGTGAATGTCTTCATGGAAATATTTATGGATGACTTTTCTGTCTCGAGCGAGGACTTTGACTGATGCCTGGACAATTTATCTAAAGTGCTGAAGCGATACGAGGAGTCTAACCTTGTGCTAAATTGGGAGAAATGTCACTTCATGGTGACTGAAGGAATTATGTTGGGACACAAAATTTCTCGCCAAGGTATCAAAGTTGATAAAGCTAAAGTGGAAGTAAATGAGAATTTGCCTCCACCAACCACTATGAAGGGATTGCGAAGTTTCTGAGGGCATGCAAGATTCTATAAGTGGTTCATCAAGGACATTTCAAAGATTTCAAAGCCTTTGTGTCTGTTGCTTCAACAAAATCAACCGTTCGTGTTCAACGATGAGTGCCTTAACGCGTTCACTGATCTGAAGAAAAAACTTGCCTCGGCACCAATTGTTGTTCCACCTGACTGGGATGCCCCTTTTAAGTTGATGTGTGATGCAAGTGATTATGTCGTATGGGCAGTGCTACGGTAAATAAAGGGTAAAATCTTCCATGTCATCTATTATACTAGTCGTACCCTTAATGATACGTAACTTAATTATACCACCACTGAAAAAAAATTGTTTGTCGTGGTATACGCTTTTGATAAGTTTAGGCCATATCTTATAGGAATTAAGGTCATTGTTCATATCGATCACTCTGCTATTAAATACTTAGTTAATAAAAAAAATTTAGCCTAGGCTTATTAGATGGATATTATTGCTGCAAGAATTTGATTTGGAGGTGAACGATAGGAAGGGTACTAAAAAGCAAGTAACATATCACTTATCTAGGCTAGAGAACAAAAACATTTTCCATGACATGAATGATATTCAGGAGGATTTCCCTGATGATAAAATTTTATTTATTGCGACAGTGTCGTGGTACGCTGACATAGTTAACTTTCTTGTTAGTGGTATTATGCCTCTATATTTATCTAGCCAGGGCAGAAAAAAATTCAGACAAGATGTATGCCACTATTATTGGTATGAATCATTCCTATTCAAGCAATGTGGCGACAAAATAATCCGCAGGTGCGTCCTTGAAGAAGAACATAAAGAGATCCTATTTCATAGCCATACATCCCCGTGTGGAGGGCACTTTGGTGGGATGAGGACTGCTACAAAGGTCCTCTATTTTGGCATCTATTGCCCACCTTATTTAAGGATGCACATGACTTCTATAAGTCATGTGATCGTTGTCAGCGCACTGGGAGCATATCGAAGAAAAATGAGATGTCATGGCAAAGCATTTTGGAAGTTGAGCTCGTCAATGTATGGCGAATCAATTTTATGGGACCATTCCTATCGTTCTTTGGTGATATATACATAATCTTGGCGGTAGACTATGTTTACAAATGGGTTGAAGTCATGGACACATCTCGCAATGACTCTAACTCTATGTTGAAATTCTTGCACAAAAATATATTCACACATTTTGGAGCACCACGAGAAATTATCAGTGATGAAGGTACTCATTTCGACAACAAACTAATTCCCAAGGCACTGAAAAGATATGGGGTGTGCCATAGAATTGCCATGGTATACCATCCCCAGACTAATGGGCATGCTGAGGTCTCTAATCGCGAGATCAAATTGATTCTTGAGAAGGTAGTCAATCTGAGTCGCAAGGATTGGTCGTAAAAGCTTGATCAGGCACTTTGACAACATTCAAAATGCCACTTGAAATGTCCTCATTCAAGCTAGTCTATGGCAAGGAATGCCATTTGCCTATGGAATTGGAACACAAGGCATTTTAGACCATCAAGAAACTAAATATGGATGCGCAGCTTGCTGGAGAAAGAAGATTGCTGGAGCTGAATGAAATTGATGAATTTAGAGCTCAGGCGTATGAAAATCCCCACCTTTACAAAGAAAAGACGAAAAGATGACATGATAGAAAAATTTTCCTATTCAATTTTTTCATGGACAACAAGTATTGCTCTATAATTTATGACTCAAGCTATTTCCAGGCTAGCTAAAATCTAGATGGTTAGGACCATTCATTGTACATCAAGTCCATAGCCACGGCGCAGTAGAAATTAAGAACCTGGATGATGGGTTAACCTTTAAGGTGAATGGTCAATGGCTGAAGTCGTATAATGGAGCACCCATCTTGCATGATAAATCAACATCGTTACTTCACGATGACAAAGAGTTTTCCCTTCTTTCCTGAACAAATTTTGTTACCTAGGCAACAAAAGTTTGCACTTTGTACATAAATAATTTGTTTTTATTTTATTCTGCATGAGTTGTATACATTTATTTTATTTTCTATTTTTATTTCTTTTTGTAGCAAGGATACACGTGGCAGTGTAGGGTTTGTGCTCATGTATGGGAGGAGGAGAAATCCTAGAATATTGGTTTTGGTGACACTTTTGAAAGGGAAAAAATACTTTTCCTTTATTATATTACCTTTAGTCAAATCAAATATCTTCCCCATTAATATCATATATTTTTCCCCTTAATAATTTACCATTTTACCCCCAAGAAACAACCCACTACCCAACTTTTTCTCCATAATTGTCTAGTTCCTCTTTCTCCTCATTGTTCACTCATTTTCAATTCCTTCTTCTTCAACCTTTCTTTCCTTCGATTTTTCATCGTTCACTAAAACCCTCCATTACTGTCGTCAAAAGCCTCTATTCTTTCCCTAAATCTATCACAGCAAACACCATGGCCCGATCCAAGAAAAATCAAGGCGCTTCTACATCTTCTACCACAGTTAAACACTTCGAGTGCTTCCAAACCACCGAGGTTGAGGCAAAGTACGAAGCTCTAAAGAAATAGAATGTTTACTTGGAGGAATGCTTTGTCTTCCCGGAGGCTGGCGAAGAACCTTTTGGACCGGAGGTAACGAACATCATCCGAAAACATAACTGGAAAAAATTTTCCCGGTACCTAAAGGCGGTGGCGTTAGCCATGGTCCGAGAGTTTTACGCCCACCTAGGCGACCAATCCCAACACACTCTGTATGTTAGAGGGAAATCCATCTGGTTCACTCCCTCGGCCTTAAACCTCTACTTTAAGCTCGGCAAGGTGAAGGATCAACATAAAAAATTTCTTGTCGAGGCAGATCAATAGACATACAATGGTGTGTTGGAGGATTTGTGTTTTGGCTGGACAAAGTTTAAAGGGAATGCGTCTAACTGAAAGTGTGTGGATCGTCGAGCCCTTAAGCCATTCACCAATTTGTGGAATCATTTTTTGAAAGGCAATATGATGCCTACCTCACACAACACGATAGTTTTGGTGAGGCAATTGATGTTGTTGCATTCTATCATCTACGGGCGCTCGATCAATGTGGGAGAGATAATTTTTTAGTAAATACATGAGTGTGCAAAGAGGGTCTGAGGTAACCTTTTTTCCCTAATTTGATAACAGCTTTATGCAGGAAAAAAAGTACCTTAGGAGCCTTTCGAGGACTTTATCAAGTTGAAGTAATGTATCACCAAAAAGAAGGTGCCCGAGCTTATGAGTTTTGATTACAACGCTCCACACGAGGGTTTGGAGCAAGGAGTAAAATTAGTTGTCGCGGTAAGAATGAAAGTCGTGGTCATATCCACTAGGGAGATGCGAGAATAGTTGGAGCATCTAGAAGGTCACATGTAGACCTTCTTCAACTATGTCAAGGCTCAGGCTTCACAAATGAATGTTTTCCTTAAAGAGTTGATCCTGGTTACCAAAGAAGACGGACCACCTTTTCCTGATAAAATCCTCCGCCAATCAATCACTCCAGACGACAGTACATTTTATGCCTCGGCACAACATGTTCCACCCGTATCCCCAATGGATGTCACTCCTCTTGTCACTCATGTTTCCCCTGTACACGAAGAAGGCCACAGTGAAACAGATGATTATCTCAGCTCCTTCTCTTCTTTTTTCGAGAACACTCGAGAATTCCCACCATAATTATTTTATGATGATGATTTTATCCCAGCCCCTAACCAGCCTACTCTTGGACAAGTATCTAAATAGACCCCATATATTAATGATGAACCAGCTCTTGAACCTGAAGCAAGTCAACCGTTATATGTCCCTGTTAAGCCCTCGCACACCGAGGATATGCCATCACCGGCTAGTCCCCTGAGAACGTGGAGTCGCATCAAGCACACATCTGGTTGGATTTCTATAGCATCTCCTTCTTCACGTCTTTCAAGAGATACTGGATTTGAAACCCCCTCATCTCAAATAACGCAAAACCCGCGCGTCCAGTCAAGTCTCTCCACCACAACGAGGTAATCTTTCTTTTATTTGCATTTGTATTAGCATTTTAGAGTAATTTTCATTTCATTTGGATTCATGCATTGAGGATAATACATCCCTAAAGTTTGGGGAGGTGTTGTACTCCATACTTAGTTTTTGTATTTTTTATTATAATTGGTTGAAATATTTGTTGTCATTGCATGAGTTTCATTAGGATAGTTGGTGGAAAAAAGTTAATGATGTCTGATAATGAAAGCAAATTTTATTGCCTAGGTCAAAATTATTTTACTTGACTGTTGAAGGCTAGAACCGACCTTAGGACTTGATTCTTTGTGACTCTTTGAATACGATTGTATGTTTTCTCTACTTAAAGTGCTTAGAAAATTTTTAGGAAAGAAATTTTTGCGCGTCGTGGCATTAAATGTTTGAAAGGCTAAATTAAACTCCTTAATGTTTGAATTGTGTTGAATTACAAATAAATGCCTCGGCATAAATGTAGAGGGACACTCCTTTGTGTGATGACATGACCTAGAAAAATCCCTTAAATAAATGGTTGCCTCGGCATATGAGTTAATGAAAGCAGTCACGGGATTACTATACCTGACTAGCTCGGGGGTGGAATGTATGCTCCATTTCACCTAGAGTGTGGGATGATAGTTGTGATGAGTTGACTCCCCTTGAAGTATGCTTATAAAAAACAAAGTTGAAGTTACATGTTGAATAAATAGGAGTGAAACTATGCTTGATGAATAATTTGATGCCTTAGCAAAACAGAAGTGCTTACTTATGAGTTTTCTAACTATGTTATAGCATAGACTGTTATACAATCTGCACACATACCGACAAAGAATCCTAACCTAGGAAAGGTACTTGACTTCTCGTACAGTCTACCATGTTGAGGCAAAACGTTTTTTAGGGCTGAAATTTTAAACCACATGATTGTCCTAATTTTTTGCTTTGCCATCACAATTTATTTTTCTACTGCTTATTATCCATTGCTTGAGAACAAGCAATAGCTTAAGTCTGGTAACTCCATAAAAAGACTATATTTTAGGTCCTTTTACTTAAGTTATTATGTGTCTAAAAGCAGTTGTCATAGCATTTTAGTTGCATTTAGGTCATATTTGCATGTGGTGGATAAGTTTTACCTAGGCAAGATTTATTTGGCTTAAATGATACTGCTGAGCAGGAAGGTTTTTTGTTGGTCATGTTGATGCAGGAAATAACTAAGGAAGAATTTATTTGCTGAGATAAAACAATTTCCCAGGTCTAGAGGAACATAAGAAAACAACAATGAGGAATATTTTTTTCTTGCTAGGGCGAGATTTATCTTGCAGATCTGACATGGCTCAACAACTGTTGATGTCATTTTCCCAGCTTCATCCTCACGTGCAATCATGCCTTCATCAAGGAAATTGACAACTTCCAGCTGCTATTCCATTCATAAGATGGGAAAGTCAACGAGGGTATTTAGGGAATTTTTAAGGACACAAAACCCTAGAAATTCTTACATAAATACCTCATTATAGCCATCCAAAAATAGAGACAATCAATGAGAGGTATACCCTAGGCTTGGAGTAAGTGGCTACAACACCTTATTTTCCACTATTACCCCACTCAACCATCCTTGGTGCCCTCCACAGTCGGCCTTCATCGAAGAAGCGGTCAGACCCTCGAGAGAGGCTAGCCCTTGGAACAAGCATAGTGGTGGTCATAATGTCATGGCAAAGCTCTGTTTAGGAGTGTTTCTTCCTTTGTTCTTAATTTACATTTCACTTAAAGGGCTTGTACTGAATTTTTAAATTTGGATGATATTTTCTACACCACGAACTATTGTACTTGGTGTTGGTTATTGTTTTGATGAATCGCTATTCAAATATTAATAAATGATGAAGTTTTCTTATGCTTAATGTTGTTTTATTCATTGTTTTAATATTTTGCCTTGACACTGTAAGAGCTTTTCAGAGATTGGTTGGTGCCTCGGTAAAACATTCCTAGACTTTGTAAGAGCTTTCGAGAGATTACCATTTTTTTAGGAATAAATGTCTAATATCGAGAGAGTGAGGGTAGATCTATGTGAACAGCAGAACTAATCTGGGATGGTGAGGTTCTAATCTGCCTTAGAGATAAGAAGAGAGTTTTATTCGACTAAAAGGGGTAGTTACTTGAGTATGATAGGCAAAGACTGTGGTTTACGCTGAAGGGTATTGCCACGGTAACAGTTTAACAAACAAAGAGTTGTAGTTCATGCCAAGTAGTATTACCATAGTTAATCCTATCGGGTAACCTAAGCATAGAACACTAAGTTATTCCAGACATGGAATACCTTCTCTCCATGGCAAAACAAAGCTAAGTGCTCCGTAAGAAGTCTAATTGTGTGAGGTTTTTCTAGATATATTGAACTCAACATTTCTATTTTCCTTGACAATTTTTATTTGTTTACTCTTGCAAATTTTCCTTGCCTCGACCAAACTTTTCTGCACACCATACTTCATAATATTTCTTACCTCGATAATTATTTTCCATCTATTTATATCTTATGATACTAATTGTTTTTTGTTTTGACAAGAATTTCAGGAGTAGCTCGTGACATCTAGTTCTAGCTATATAAAAACATAAAAAATTCTCACCAATCCATGAGGAGACGATAACTCAACTTACTACTATATTACTTGTATCGATTGTGTACACTTGCACAGATTTGTTTTCCTTAGCATATATATTCACAAGCGATCAGAAATGATTGAACATGTTCTTTTCATTATGAACTTCTTATCTTGAAAATGTTGACCCAACTTCTTCTGCGATGTTGACCCAAGGTAACGTTGATACAACTCCTTATGTGATGGATGAGCCAAGGTCGGTGTTGTTCCAACTCCTTATGTGATGGAATCGAGCTAAGGTTGAACAAGTTCTTCTCATTATGAACTTATTCTCCCTCGTCGGATGAGTTCTTCTCATTACGAACCCTTTCATTGAAAATGTTGATCCACCTCATTCTATGATGGAATCGAGTGAAATGTTGAACAAGTTCTTCTCAATAGGAACTTCTTCATTGGAAATTTTAATCCATCTTCTTCTGTGATGGATTTGAACAAAGTGATGATGTTGATCCAACTTATTATGCAATGGATGAGCCAAGGACGATGTTGTACTATCTCCTTATATGATGGAATCAAGCTAAGGTTGAACAAGTTCTTCTCATTATGAACTTTTTCTCCCCCTCATCAGATGATTTCTTCTCATTATGAACCCTTCCTTTGAAAATCTTGATCCACCTTTTTATGTGATGGAATCGAGTAAAATGTTGAACAAGTTCTTCTTATTAAGAACTTCTTCACTGCAAATGTTGATCCACCTCATTCCATGATGGATTCAAATAAAGTGATGATGATGATCCAGCTACTTATGTGATGCATGTGCCTAAGTTCTTCTCACATTTTGCAAGAAAAAATCTTGAAATGAAACCTTTGTTGACTCTTTGAATTCCTGTCAGATATTCAAATGCATGTGTATGCTCTTACTTTTTCAAAAGGCTAAATGTTCATGCATGGTGTAATTTTCATATTTTGAGCTCTATGGTCTTGTAAATATTTGTTTTTCTATCTTTTTCGAGTCATTGTCTTTGCTAGGTCTTTGCCTGATCCGTGATCCTAGCTTTCTTCACTTCTAAAATCAAGATTGATCTCTTATCATTCTATGTATATTTCTACCCAGGATCGATCAGAGATATGCCTTGGAATGAACTGTGTTATTGTCATTTCATCATTTTTTTTTCGTTTGGGTTATTAACATCTCTCATGTCACCTTCTATCAACCACTTTCTTCAATGAGTGTGAATATTGACATGGTGGTTTGCCTTGGATTCCCTACACTTTATAGGTTAATTCAAAGTAATACCAAGAAATTACTCGTTTGAAATTGGGTTATGTTAGTCTATTTGTCACATGAAGAAATGAATGATCTGAAGCTTGAAATGATAATCATGAAATTTATTGATAAAATATAGATTTTTGACACAAAGTCATGGCAATTGAAAGAATTGAGTAGAGACTCTAGAAACAAAAGGCATATGTCCCAATGAATTCTAGCACAAGTGTTCTTGAATCTGATAATTTGACACCTCGAGGTGATCATCTATCTGGTAGATCTCAATATTGCGAAACTATTTGTAGATGTGTAGTCTCTCATGAACTACCAGACTTTTTAGAGGGTTTATTTGCACTGATGCCCCAATATTAAAATGCATTTAAGCCTTCTTTTCAGGTTTTCAACTCAAATCCTTCATTTGGTTTCAAGACGCCCTTTGCGGATTTTTAGCTTGAGTCTTCCTTTTATTTTTCCTTTTTTACTCTTTTTCTTTCTCATTTTTTCTTTTCTTTTCTTTTTTATTTTTTAAGCATAATATTTCTTGACATAGTTTGAATTTATTAGGTTCCTCAACACTTTTCTGTCCATCTCTACCAAAATCAACGCTCCTCTAGAAAAGGCATTTTTGACAATGTATGGCCCTTTCCCAATTAGGCATCCATTTCCCACGAAAATCTTTATGAAATGGCAAGATCTTTTTAAAGACTAGATTACCCTCTCAAAATTTTCTTGGGCGAACTTTCTTATCATGGGCTCGCATCATCCTTTTTTGGTACATTCCATGATATATAGCTTTCAGTCTCTTTTCTTCAATAAGATTTGAAGTGATGGAAATTCAACCTCAATAGGTACGACTGCCTCTGTTCCGTAGACCAAAGAGAAAGGGATAACCCCTTTCGATGTCCGCACAGTCGTCTGATATCCATATAGGGCAAAGGGTAATTTCTCATGCCAATCTCTGTAGGTTTTAGTAGTCTTCGTAAAGATCTTTTTGATCTTTTTGTTTGATGCTTCCACTATCCCATTCATTTTCGGGCGGTAGGTTACAGAGTTAGCATGTTTTATCTTAAACTGTGCACAAAGGTCAACCATCATCTTGTTATTTAGATTAGTAGCATTATCTGTTATGATCCTTTCTGGCAACCCATATCGATAGATTTTCTCTATTTATGAACTAGCAAACTATTGATCTCGTGATATTGGAATAGGAAGCAACCTCTACCCACTTAGTGAAATAATCAATTACCACTAAGATAAAGCGATGATACAGTTATCATAGTACCATAGATGGCTATCCACTTCTTCTTCTAGGAGATAGCAATGTGTCGGGGTTTCATACACTTTTATTTTTATTGGCATCATGTATGCTTTCATATTTTCCTTAAACATCACAACCAATGTAGCCAGAGCATCGGCCATTTGATTATCCTCTCAGGGAAGATATCTGAATGTAACATCTTCAAATTCTTTCAATAGTTCAAGGACCAAATTTTGATATTCAATTAATTTTGGGTTCTTTGTCTCCCATTCTCCCCTTAGTTGATATACTACTAATGAGGAATCTCTATATACTTTAAGTGTTTTGACTTTTCTTTTGATAGCTTCCTTTAACCCATAACACATGCTTCGTATTCTGCCATATTTTTGGTGCAAAACAATTCCAATCTACTTGATAGTAGACTTCTTCTGGATAAATCAGCATTGCTCCAATTCCTTTGCCCAAAGCGTTAGAGGCTTCATCAAAGTATAATTTCCAGGATTTGTCATCCATGGAACTTTATTCTTCAGTTGAGATACACATCAAATCTTTGTCTGGGAAATTGAGGTTTAGAGACTCGTAATCTTTCGAGGCACGACTCTCAAGAAAGTCGGCTATAGCACTCCCTTTTATTGCCTTTTGGCTCACATACATAATATCAAACTCAGATAACAACATCTGCCACCTAGTCAAAGTAAGAGATTCCATCAGAAATTTTAGGGGATCAATCCTCGATATTAACCACGTGGTATGGTATAACATATACTGCTTGAGCCTTCAAGTTTCTCAAACTAAAGCACAACACAACTTTTGATTGAGTCTCGCAATCGGTGAATTTCTTGCTCAGATAATAAATGGTCTCTCCTTTTTTCCTGACTCGTCATGTTTCCCTAACACGCATCCCATTGAATTCTTAAAAACTATTAAGTAGAGAATTAACGGTCTGCCAGGTGCTGGTGCTACTAGGATTGGAGCATTGGATAGATATTTCTTGATAATCTCCAAAGTCTCTTGGCATTCATCGTTTCAAATATCAAGGTTATTCTCCTGAGCAATCTGAACACTCGATCACACTTATCAATTAGCTGGGAAATAAACCAAGTTATATAGTTTAGTCTTCCAATGAACCTTTGAATATCTTTCTGCGTACTAGGTGTTGGAAGATCTTAAATCACCTTAACTTTGTCTGGATCGATCTCGATTCCTTTCTGATTTACCATGAAGCTTAGTAATTTCCCTGACATTACCCCAAATGTACATTTGGTTGGATTAAGCTTTAATTGGTACTTTCTCATCCTTTGAAAGAGTTTTCTTAGGTTCTGTATATGTTCTTATTCGGTTCGGGATTTGGTAATCATATCATCCACGTATACTTCGATTTCCTTATGCATCATATCATGGAAGTGAGTCACCATGGTTCTCTGATAGGTTGCCTCAGCATTTTTCAACCCGAACGGCATCACTTTATTGTATAAAATGCCCTACATGGTTATAAATGTCATTTTTCCATGTCTTTAAGATTCATTTTGATCTGATTATATCCTGAGAGGTCATCCATGAAGGAAAACCATGAATGCCCTGTAGTTTTATCCGCCAGAGTATCTATATGAGGCAGGGGAAAATTGTCTTTCGGGCTAGCCCTATCAAGGTCTCGATAATCCATGCATATGCAGACCTTCCCATCTTTCTTAGGTACATTGACGATATTGGCTACCCATTCAGGATACTTTACCTCTTTAAAAAAACATGTGTCAACCTGTTTTTTCACTTCATCGTTGATCTTTAATAGCATCTCTAGCCTCATTCTTCTAAGTTTCTACTAAATTGGATTGCATTCTGGTCTAATTGGCAACTTATGGACTATTATATCAGTGCTTATCCCAAGCATATCCTGGCACGACCATTCAAAGACGTCCCTGAACTCTTGGAGCAAACTTATTAATTCTTGCATTATTCTTATAGACAGAGTAATGCTAATTTTTATCTCTCTCCTTATTTATGTTATTCCAAAATTCACCAGTTTGGTTCCATCCCTGTGGCATATAATTTGTTTCTCTTCCTTTTCAACCAGTCTTAATAACTCTTTAGGAACATCACAATCTGCATCATTTTCACACCATTCACTTTTTCCAGACACAAAGATCGCTCAAAATCTATCTTATGACTGAATTCAGGAACATTCATGCAAATATCATTGTGACATCTGCATAAAATTTGGCTCGAATGTATTGGAATACGAATGTGAAGAATGAATAATATGGGGAAAAGAACACGATGTAAAAATGCAAAGAATAAAAATGATTTCCATTTGAGAAATAAGAAAAGTATATTTCATTAATCAGTTCTGATAACATTGATTTCTACAAAAAGCCCCTTTTGATGCTTTTAAGTATTGACAAAAGTTATCCTTTCAGGATTACTTTTGTTTTTTGAATTAAAAGAAAGCCTAAGACAGTAGTCTAAGCATGTCTAGTGGCATCGTCTTGTTGTGCATAGACTGCTTCTAATCGAAGAATATCAACAAGCTCATCAGGGGGAGAGTCAAAACGAATCAAACTGAAGTGATTCCAGGAGGCAAGCTTTGCCATCTTATCTGCAATCTTGTTCTCATTCCTGCTTATCCATTGGACCTTTGTTATCCAGCATCCAGACCTTCGTTGCTTCAGGATTGCGCGCACTAGAGGAATATGACTGTCAATGGAACTATAGGAACTCTTCTACAGTCCAGTTGTTGAGCTCTTCACCAGGGAAACAATGACGGATTCCAGCTAAAAACTTTCCAAGCTTATTGCCCTCGGTAATCATGTTGACAGACAATCCTTCTAAAGCCTCATCCATCATATTCTACTCTTTCATCAGCTCCCCAGTCTTGATAGCATCAGTCAGTTTGTGCTCCATATCGCACACCCCTCTAAATTTGAAAGAACTATCTATAGGAGGAAATGAAATACGTTCCCCGGGGATATATTCACCTTTTATTATAGCTTTTCTTGCTTCTATCCTCTTTCTCAGTTCTTGGACATGTTATTGGAATGCGGGCTTGAATATGAGCCTGAAATGGTCTCTCTTCCAATCAATGGCTACGGGTCATACCATTCCTTAAAGATTCCTACCCAGTCTTTTCCCAATCTTTGCCCCTCTTCCCAAAGTTTGTCTTATCTCCATCTTGGTACAATCAAATAGCATGGGGCGTGGAATTTTGCTTCCTTTGACAATATATACTACATTGATGAACTCTAAGGCCCTGAAAGAGCATTTCAAGGCATCCTTGTTGACATCGATGTATGGCGCATCACTTGTTACTGAATCAATGATTTCTTTTTTCTTCAGCCCCGATGTTGACCAGTTTTTCATCAATCAGAAATTTCACCTTCTGGTGTATATACGAAGGAATTGCCCCTGTAGAATGGATCCAGGGTCTCCCCAATAAGAATTTATAGGTCAGGTGGTTGTCCATCATAACAAAGTCAATGTTATAGATAGTAGGTCCAATCAGCAAAGGTATCTCCATTTTACCCATCACATCTTTTGGGTTTCATCTAGCACCCTGATAACATTGTGGTAAGCTCTCATGTGTGAAATGTCTACAGGAAACCTCTGCAATGTAGTCAAAGGAATCATAAGTAGTGTAGACCCATTGTCTATTAGGACTCCTAGAAGAACATGGTTGTGGCAGTGAGTAGTGATATTTAAAGCTTTGATGGATCCTATCCCACCTTCCGGGATCTCATCATTTGTGAATGTGATGTAATTGTCTGCAGTTATATGCCCCACAATTCGGCCTAGCTTATCTGTCGATATATCCTCAGGGACAAACGTCTGGTTTACCACTTTCAGCAAGGTGTTCTAATGTACCTTTGAATTCATTAAAAAATCTAATATTGAGATTTTGGCTTGCTGCTTGTGAAGCTTCTTTACCATATTATACTCATTATGTTTTATGAACCTTAGGAATTCATGAGCCTGAGCCTCAATCACTGGCTCATTAATTACTGGAGGAGGCTCCACATTAAATATTTTCGGCACTACTGCTACCTTGGGTTTGGCTTTCATCTTGTCTATCTTTGTGGACGTCTCGGGTGAGTAACATCTTCTACTCCTTGTGAAATGGACTACTTCACTCTCCTCTTCAGTGATTGGTTTCTTCTCCTCCTCTATTCTCTCAGAGGGTCCCGACCCTCCTGGAAGGGACACATTTACAGCATTCATGTGTCTTTAAATGGGAATGGAGACGGAGATGTAATCATGACTTTAGGAGTCGTTGATGACGAGCTCTCATTTCTAGTCTTGACTGCGATGATCACGGGTTTTCTTGTGCTTTGTGTCTTGTTAGAGCCATCCGTCGTCCAAACATCCATCTTTGTTTTACATTCCTTTTGATCAAAGAATTCTATTTCACTATTTTTCATCATCTTCTGAAGTAATTCATGAAATTCATGGCAACATTGAATGTCAGGACCCTTTTCTTAGTGATAATCACAATAAACTTTACACCCAATTGGCTTCATCTCGGGATTAACCTTGATCATCCTTGCTTTCACAGTCGTTCGAACACCCAACTAAGAGGAGACTCGATTTTTTACACATCTTTCTTCAACCTTCTATTATCCTATTCGCCAATCATATTTACTCCTTGCCCCCTGTGATTGGGCAGGGGATGAGTGCTTGCAGATGGTGCTTTGAATTCTAGGTCTTCTATGTTGATCAGATTTTGCACAATCTTCTTGAACGCCAGGTAGTTCTTGATATCATGGCCAGCAATCCCTGAGTGATACTCGCAGTGGGCATTGACATTATACCAATGAGGGTAAGGTGGGTGGAGTGGAGTCAACTTATAGAGTCGTTCTATGTCTTCTTTCAATAACGAGGCATATATTTCAAAATACGATATTGGCACAGGTGAGAAAGTCATCCTCGTAGCCTCTTTCCTCGACCCTATATTCTCATTAGTATTCATATTCTCTGTCTTAGGCTGAGTGATTGTAGCACTAGCTACGAAATATTTGTGGTAAGTGTTCGTATGATTCACTTCATTCTCTATCTTCTTATAATAGGGCTTTTTAGACCGTTCTCCACCCTTGATCTTACAACTCTTTATGGCATTTTCAATTAATTCACCCGAAATGACCAGATCAACAAAATTGTTGGCGGCATTTCCTAACAGATGTCCAAGACGGAGCCATCAAGGTATTCACGAAGATAACAATGGCTTTCTTCTCCAATAGTGGGGCTTGCACTTGGGCAACTACATCACGCCACCTCTGAGTGTACTGCCTGAAAGTTTCGTTATATCGCTTCTCCATATTCTTTAGATTCTGTCGGTCAGGGACCAAATCAGTGACATGGTGGTACTACTCCAAAAATACCTTGGCCTAATCCCTCTATGTTTTGACGTGGGATTTTGTTAGCTGGTTGTACCACTTCACAGTAGATCCAGACAAGCTATCCTGGAAACAATGTATCAACAGCTTCTCATTTTTGGTATAGCTAGATATCCTCCTACAATACATGGTGAGGTGGGCAGATGGACACGTGGTCTCATCATACTTTTCAAAGTCTAGTACCTTGAACTTCGGTGGGAGGATAAGGTCAGAGACTAGCCTTAGTTCCCTAGTATCCATTCCATAAAATGGATTAATTACCTCTACCGAACTTACCCTTTCCTCTAGATTATTAAGCTACTCACTGTTTACATTCTATTTTTTGGCCAATTTATTAAAGTCGGGTGGTAACTCTTATACGCCCGATTCAACAGGTCTTATTATAGCCACGTATGGATAGTTCACTGGGTATGAAGTCTCTGTGTGGTGTTGTTGGTTAGCCACATAGACTCCAGGCCGAGTCTCCTCTGGAGTTAGGGAGCGAACGGAAACATTCACGGGTGTAAAACCTGGAGGATGTGAGTGATCTGGTGAAAAATCAGAAAAGTGTTGAGGGTCAGACATGTAGCATGCTGGGTGAGACGGTTCAAAAACTTGGTGGATGTAAGGGATCCTAATTGGAAGATGTTGGGTGGTCAGCAGTGGTCTTTCCGGCAATCGAATGCTTTTTGAATATGTCCTCAATCTTCTTCAATAATTTGAGCTATGAACTTGCCATATATGCTTCAATTTTACTCAGCCTCTCTCTCATTTCTTCTTGCTTGTCTCGTTGATCTTGCTTGATTCGGGATAGTCTCTCTTCCATTTTCTTGATTGACTTACGAGTACTATAGGGGTTTATGGTATCTTTACCACTATTGAGGACCAGGGAAACTGCGATTATAAATATTATCTTGTTACTTTGGTGTTTTATTGAATTGATGAATGAATGTTAGAATGCAATGCATTAAGACTTGGAAAAACATGAAAATGCTAGTGGAAAAGATATTAATTCCAGAATAACCAAATAATTCAAAAGTTATCAACAAAACATAATGCCTAAGCAGTTAGGGAAAGAAAATACACCAACAGAGAACTACATATACTATCTAGTCATATCTCCTAACTTCTTGAGCTCCACCATTATCTCAATAATGTATTGCTCTTCTACAAATTCTGGAACCACAAAGACTCTCAAAGAGCAGTATAAAGCTTGTTTCCCGTACACGTCCCCGTACACGAGTCACAGATGTCACATGACTTTTAAAACATTTTCGTCCTTGAAAACCAGTAAAATTTTGGTTTCTTTAAATAAAAAGTTTTAATATAATAATAATAAAAATGTTCATTAACTACTAGTAGGTAAAATAACATTGAAGTTCGAATGTAGTAAATATTATAACCCATATGTCAAATACATATCAGAGTATCATCATATATCTATTACATGTCATCTAGTGATACGAAAATGTAACATATGTATTCATTTAGTGAGGCATAATAATATAAATAAGGTGTAACCAAAACATAAGTATATCATAAAATATCAAAATACAAATTTAATCGTATAAATCATAATAATACATAAAACTGACTTGGTACACCAATTTTCTTTCACATAACCTGTGAAACAATATTTAGTATGCCCATCAATCAGTATTTTCCAAAATATCCATTTGTTGCCAATGTATGCCAAGTGAGAATGCAAGGTACATGAGTTGCACATAAGTGCTAAACGAAAGCATAGGTTCTGTAGTGACAGCAACATTATACTAATATAACGAAATGGTAATTCACACACTCATTATGAATACCATGGATGCACACATGGTGCCAAAAGCACACAAAGTACTGATACGAAAATGCAACATATGCATTAAACAAAATCGATCGATAACCATCATACACAAAGCATGTCTAAATGCACCTACGACTCTCAATGCACATACAATAGGCCTTAAAATCAAATTCGCATATTAAACATTTATTCTAAAATATCGATAGCTGTTAAAATAATATAAAGTTCATCTATTTATTTTCGGGCAGTTCATACCCTAAAATTATTTGTAAAATCATTTTCATAATATTTATGAAAATATTTCAAAATACGGTAAATCATGCTTTTATAAAAACATTTGAGGTTGGCTCATCGCAAGTCATCCTAATATCATATAAATACATAATAAATGCACTTACCTGGTATGCCTTACTATTATGCCTTACGGTAGTCCGACTATTCTGGAACTTTTTCCTTGTCTTTTTGTTTGCTTGTCTCACGAATTTGATTACTATCTACTCAATTATCCATATTCACACATACAAATATAAAATAGAATGTTAGTATCCTTACTAACATTTATACAAAATAATAATACTCAAAAGTATTATTATTTTCGAATTCTTTTAAAATTCATCTTAACTTTTCCTTTTTATTCATAATGGGCCCTTGTCATAAATTCTTCAATTCAAGCCCAAATAAGCCCAATAAAGTTCCAGCAATGAATTTCTAGCTCAATACCTCAACAATGTCATATTTACTACTTAAATCACTAACTTTTCCAATACTTGCCATTTTGTACCTAAACTTTGCCAAATTTCCAAAATGGCTAACTTTCACAATCTAACTTCAATTTCAGCCCTGAACAATAATTTCCAACAATTTACATCAATTATTGAGTAATTACACATTCAACCCATAACTTTTCAAAATTACTAAATAGGTCCCTAAACTTTTGAAAAATTATACATTAGCCTAAAATTTTCTAAGGCTTGTAGAACCTTCCAAATATCATTTCTAACCCATGGAAATTTTTCCATAATTTTCTCAATTTATTTCCTCATGGTCGAATGCTTTAGGGTTATATTTCTCATGATTTTCACTTGATTCAAACATGAAACCAACCTCTATTCAACATTTCAAGACCTATAGAATCAAACCCATAACTTAATTTCATCAAAATACATCTTTCTCCTAAAGTTAGGGTTTGGTCAAATTCATCATAAGCTTAAATAGCCATGTACAAGTGATTTTAATCAACAATCATACTTATATATGATTCTAGAACCTCAAAAACATCATAATATTTCATCAATTTCATAAACCCTAATGTGAACACAAACCCTAAATTTTGACATATTTGAACACAAGCAAGGTTAGGATGTAATATTGGTACCAAATGATAGTGTTTTTCGTGTAGAATAATTTTCTATTTCATGGTTTGATCTAAAATCCAAAGGAAATTGCTCAAAAATCAAAAAGAAACTTTCTCTTACCTTAGCATGAAGTTCATGGCTTGGAGCTGAAAAATAGGATAAGTTTCATAAAATTTCTAAACTAATTTCATGTTAATTTAGCCTTATTTAAGCTTAAATGAATATTGAATTCATTTAATTGGGAAAAAACCATTTTACCCTTAATGAAACTTCATAATTACCATCAAAACCAAGCCACATCAAGCTTATCATCTTCCAAAAGTCAAAGATGAACAAATTATTTCACCCTTTACCATTTTACCCATGCAACTTTCCAAAAAATTGTAATTTTGTCGCTTTAATCCAACGGTCCAAATTTAACATGGAGTTAACTATTTAAATCCATTGGTTTATATTATTTTCCATAATTTTAACATGTAGAAATAATATTCTATGCCTAATTTATCATCCTTCAATTTTCCCAAAATTTCTATTCGATTCGATTTACCGATTTCTTACCGGACTTTAACTCTTTCTAGTTTTCAACATAAATTCTGGATCAAGAATATAATTTCAATAAAACCACAATATCAAGAGTAAACTATATATTTATGGAATGAAAATTATTTTTCATAAAATTAAAACTTAGGTCCCTGAACATTTCCTAATTTTATACTTTGGCCACTAAACTTTCAAAATTTATATTTTGGTCACTAACCAAATTTTGGGGTATTACAAGAAGCTTCTTTAGACAACTCAAAGACTTGTTGAGAAACCCTGATAACCTGATCCACAGCCTTCTCCATCGCTTCACGATGTATTTAAATGGTATCATTAGTTTGGCCCAATGTAGTCCTAAGCTCTTGATTAGTTAAAGGTCGGCTTTCTTCAAGCTGTTGGATTCGTTCATTATATCTTTTCATTGTAGCCTCCAACTCATCAACCTTATTCTTCAAAGTTTTATTTTCTTGCCTAGTCATTTCTCGGGCTAATGAGTAAATAAGTTCACCTCCTTCCAACTCAGTTATTCTTTTCTTCAAGGCCTCATTATCTCTTCGAAGGAAAATGACATTGATATTGTAGGAATTCTATAAATCCTCCTCTAAACTAATAAGTTATAATTTGAGTTGCTGAATTTGCACTCGCCTTTTTTCTAACTCTTGATTAGCCTCATTTCTTTGTTTCCTTAATCTTTGGGCATATTGCATAGGTCGTTTGTTTTCTTCCTTACTTCTTCTCGCACTTTTTTCTACTCCATCTAACTTCACTTTCAAAGCCTTAGTTGTATGATGTAGACCCTTAGCCTTCATATTCTTTTCCAAGTCTCTAAAATCTCAGTCTAGGGCATCAAAAGTCTCTTAAATTCTCTCCATTTCATTGGTTAACTGTTTTACCACCCCATCTCGCTTTACTAGCTCGAGTTCTCACATTATTTTCTCATCTGAGAAACTTCATTGCTCTTTTCTCTATCTAGATTCATAAGCCTGATTTCTTCTCTTAATAGCTCGACTTCAGTCTAGAGCCTTCTTAATCGTTCCTCCATGGTCAACCCATCTTCTAAATTTGGTTTCGGGGTATTATCATTTATTCTCCCCATTCTCTAAACCTCATAGGCCATCATGAACGGTGGTTCTATCATCTAGAAAATTATGAAAAAAATCTTTTGGAAAGAATTATATATCTTCGAGATTCGGTCTCTATAATTTGGGGTGGAAAAGGAAAACTCTGCCTCTTTCAGTCCACGAGTAGCTGGTATGAACTGTCGAGCACTAAAATATCGAAGTATCATCAAATGAGTGTATCCAATTGCTCCCCATAGTCCATGTAACATAACACAATTTTTATTGTCGCATCTGTACAATATGTCTTCCTTGGGTAACCAATACGCTTTCCATACTACATCGATATCCTTCATATTTTGTAGAGCCTCAATCCAGTCTTTTCTTCTGCAAGGTTCTAGAATCTTGCACTTGTCCAGGAAATCTGCTAAGTGAGAGAAATATGGCTGATGCTTTTGGGCCCAACCCCTTTCGACTATCCAGGAATGGCTCTAGCATCATACTATGAATAGAGATACACAACCAGTAAACTAACCACCACCTGATCGCCTACACATTTTTAAAGACATGAATGTTTCTATTACGATGGGTTGTGCATGATTTGTTTTCCTATTAATGACTTCGAGAAAGTCTATTATGGTAATATCGAAGTGATATTCCTTTCTCAGGAAAACCACCAAACCATATACTGTGAGTGCAAACTGATCTCTCCTTTTCTTGGATGGTGCTTACTCATATATCAAACTTTTTAGTTGATCCCATGAGATCTCATCGTTCTGAATATACTCTGTGACCTATTCTTTTGTCTTCCCAGTCAAAGTGATCATCTAGTTATGAATATTTTGGGTCAAATTGGCTTAGTGTAAAGCGAATACCTTTTGACGTTTGGTATGTTCAGTAAGGCGGTATACTCTTCGAGGGTAGGGTCATGTCTACTTTGCCAAAGGTAAACCAACGATTCGCGAGATTTCAACATTCAGCCAAAGCTTGAACGATAATTGTGTCAATCGATACTCTTAATAACTCTACTATGTCTCCATAGACTTCTCTGAACATCATTTTCTCGTTATCATTCCAACTAGTCATATTCTTGACAACTCTACCCAATGTGTTTGCTTGACACCAATAATAACCTTCTCTGGCATCACAGAGTCTTCACCAGCTACAATAGTATTTCCAAACCGACCGCGCTTGTTCATATTCTGACCAAGTCTGAATATTTATCATATTCTCGGTCCTATCGGAAGATATTGCTACCTCAAGCCCTTTTTACGATAATCAGATGATTCGGGAATCAATATCTTCTATGCAATGTTATGAAATGAGAATGAGAATGATACATTCAAATAAGAGACAAAAGAGATAAGTTAGCAAAGTTAAATTAATTCAAAAAATTCAAAGAATAATGAATGTTAATTAGTAAAGCTAAATTAATTCCAAGAATAATGAATGCTAATTGTAGACATAAAACACACAAAGGAAATTAAAAACCTAACCGTATGCATTCTAATTCTCTTTGGTTTTCCACATGGCTCTATCGGAGTAGGTCAACTAAATTCTCTAAATGAGGCTTGGTTCTAGGAAGGTTCCTAAGCCATCTTTACAACCTACTATGTTTGACTCCAATTCTGGCCCATTACATACTTGCGAATCAGATTCGACATAGGGGATCACACCACCAAAAGCATGTCTCAGAACTAATAATTGGACATGCAACTTAGGATGTTTTCCAAGGTTAATTTGCCAGACCTACATGATGAAGCCTAATTCTCCCCCTGAGGTGTGACGTTTCCCCCTACTTAGGTAACTCGGGATTGAGCTCGGGTTTAGAGCTATGATATGCAACAATCCTAAATAAATTCACAAAAGTGTAAGCATTAACGACAGAGAAAATCTTTTTTCTTTTTCTTTTTTTTTTTTGAAATAACATAATGAATTGTAAATTAAATAAGATCAAACTCGTAATTTCCAAAATTCTAAATATAGGGTAACCAACTCGTGGCTCGGCTCTCAAGTTTTTTTGGAAAACAAAATGACATCCCAGCAGAGTCGCCAAGCTATCGTCACCGTTTTCACCCGGGTGGGGAAAAACTTGTATGACTTATGGGTTTTTCTTTGAAAAGATTTTGAAATGTGATGAGTCACCACCAATCATTTTAAGGTGTGATCGGGATACCATAAAAATTGGGTAATTTTAATAAATCATTTTTATTATCAAAATACCAAGTTTAGGGTCGACGTACGCATGGGGAAGGATTAGCACCCCCACATTGCCCAAAAATCAGTACCTAGTTGATTATCCTATATTTAAAATTGGAAATTCTGAGTTCAAACTTTATTTATTCAAAAATTCACTATGAATGCACAGTTGAAAAGGATGTTTGTTTATTTAAGCCAATAGTTCTCACCCTCTAACATGAATGTGGGAGATCAACTATTATGCCCAATAACCTGACATTGCCTTGATTTTAAGAAATCATGATGCGGTCTTGAAAAGGATGTCGACCTCGGGAATCACTAGTAGTAACTCCCTAAGCATACTTGCGGGAAATATACCATTGATTCCTTGGTAAATCAACATTGTCTTAGTTGTGAAATCAGAATGCAATCAAATAATCAATTATGTCAACCTAACTATACTAGGCAATTAATTAAGGATTCCCCTAACTTATAGTGCCAAATTATGAAGCTTAGAGAGCCTAAAGGTTTAGACCTAAAAATCGAATCTCTAATACTAACTCCAATTGATTTTTACCAATTTTTTAGTCGAAATCGAGCAGGTCCTGCGAGCATATTAAATGCGGAAGCCAATTTAGATTATTTCAAAATTTAAAGACTAAGTGTAGTTCTATCTAAAATACAGACTCTTATTATTAAAAATCCTAATTAATTATGATCAAATTAATATCTAATTAAGAGTTCAAGGACTAAAGTGTGAAAAGGCTAAGGTTAAGGTTTTAATTATTAACTCTAATTAATTATCCTTTTTTTATTGAATCGAATAAACGAAATGAGCCCTCGTGCATATAAATGCGAGAGCTAAAATCGAATTGTTCCCTAAATTAGAGTCTAGGTGATAATAACCTAAATCTAAAGCTCTCATTACACTAAAAACTAAGAAATTAATTCATTTAATTGAAAGAACTAATAAAATAAATTTAAAGCAATAAAGTAAAACGTACGTAAAACTAATATGCATCAAATTTATTTACACCCTAAATCAAGTAAAGGGAAGTTATCTAATATATATATATATATATATATATGTATGTAAATAATTTTATATTTATATAAAGAAAACTTCATAAATCATATATGATTACATTAAAGAAAATTAATAAGTAGAAAACTAATTGATTAATATGTACACAAAAGGAATAAACTAAATATTTTAGTTAACAATGTAAAGGCAATAAATCTTAACTAATTCAAAGTTACTATCTAAAACTATAATAAGTTAAAATAGGGAAAAACATAAGTTAGGCATATTTCCAGAAAGGGAAAAAAGGAAAACTAAAATCAAGGGTGAAATCATAGGGATTAAGGATAATAATAAAACATAAAAACACAATAAGATAAAATTAGAAAACCAGTGCACTTGATAAATAGAATAATTAAATGAAATGATAATAATAAAATGTAAGGAATTAAATTAAAATAAAATAATAAACCAAAATCAGATAATATAAAATAACATTAGACACGAATAGGGACTTAAATGAAAATTCACGCTCAACTTAAGGGGTCAAAGTGCAATTCTTCCTTTTGTAACAAGAATACACTCAAGAAAAACAAAAAATGGTGAAATGGCACTATTAGGACATTAAAATTGAAATAAGATAAATAGGCACGAAATCAGTGACCCGAATGTAAATTAACGCGTAAAGTAGGGGGATCTCAACATAAATAACCCTTAAATTTCAACCAGAATAATTAATTAAATGCAAAAAAAGTAAAATTACAACCTAAGTACATGCATTCGAGCATAATAATAAAAAAAGGATGAACATGTGACCATATTGTGAAAACGCAGGTAAGATAGGGGGACTAAATGATGATTTTCTATTTTTTATAAGCCAAATATGCACTAATAAACAAAAATGTGAAAATTACAGGATCAGACCAAATAAATTAAGAATAAAATCAAAACAGTCCTTGCAGGTGACCAAGATGCAAAAATATGGCAACTTTAGGGGGATTTAATTGCAAATAACCCCTAAACTTTTACTATAAAGCACATTTTCTTTTCTTTTTTTTCATTTTAACCTAACACCTAAAAAAACTCTCTACCCTCATTCACTCTCTCTCGGCTGACAACTACCAAAGCCCAATGCGACCGCATCGACCACCACTCCGACCACTGCTAATGGTGGCTGGAGTTCCTAAAAATATCCTAAATAAACCAAAACACCCAAATCTACCCACTTAGACTCAAATCAAAGCCGAAATCCCCCTAAGTAAGGCCTAGATACCCCTAAACTAAGACCCGACCTTTTGGTTCCTACCATTCCGGCGAGCCCCCCGACGACACGAAGCTCTCCTCTCTCAGGTAAACTCTTCACTTCTTTCTTTTTTATGTATATATATTTTTTATTTTTTATTTTCGAAACTTTCCTAAAAAAGAAAAGAAATCAAGTGTTTTTTTACCATCATTTTTTTTTGCTTTTTGTATTGCTCCAAAAAAATTATGACAGATCCCTTTTAACATACTAATTTTCGGGTCTTATACCCAAGATTACCGAGATTTTATAATAAAAAACAAAACTTAATCCTACATGTTTTCTGACATTCACTGTGCGTGATGGATTGTGTTTTTAATAACCTGAATTTTTTCGGGTTTAAGGTTTGATTTGATCTGATTTTTTTCTTTTACTGTGTTGGGGTGATTATGGAGGAAAAATGAAGGTGGCAGGCTTCACGGGCGACGACTGGACGATAATGAAGATGAAAAGATTAGCGTGTGTATCACATGTGTCGGTGACGCGTGTAGACACGAAATTTCGTCTGACCCGGATGAGACCTGAACTGGTTCGCTGGAACAGACCCGAACCAGACTCCTCGCCACAATAGCAACCCACGGCCGTGATTCTCGGCACCAACGAACGTGGTTTTCGTCACCTACAAACAACCTATCACCAAAGCCTAAATCCCAAAAAATTTGGGATTTACCTAACTTAAATCAACCACCCATTACCTTATATACGAAAAAAATCAGAAAAAAGGGGAGAGGATTTTGGGGGAAATACGAGAGAGAAATTAGAAACATTTCAGGGGTCTCGAACAGAGTGAAAATAATCAGATAGGATTCGGAAAAATAAGTTGGGAGGAACAAGAGAAAAGCCACACACAAAAATCGGGAAAGATACGAAAAGGAAAAAAGAAGAAAATAAAAAATGAAACTTTGAAAGAATTCCGACCTTTCTCCTTCAGATGTGTTTGCTACGACCCCCACCATGAGAAAATTGCATCTTATATGGGTGACCGCACGAACGCACATAGAAAATATACAAATACCCAGCTTAGAGTGATGTGGTTGAAATCGAGACATGGTGCCAAAGTGGGGGAAGCATCAGAACCAGAAGAGACTGGATCCTAAAGGATGCTTTAACTGGTGAAATTATTGGAAGAGCTACAGGCAGGTGGGACCATGACACAAAACGACAATGTTTTAAGAAGGGGTTACTGCGCATGGTATTTGTAAAAAGGGATATTCGTGCATATAGCCCTTTCAATTTGTATGGTTCCTTATTTAGATCATGAAATCATTCTTCTTTTATTTTAAGCATCTGATTTTATATTTATTTCGTTTTGGTCCTGAGTCTCTTCTAGTTCATGTTTTATGACTTTTCGAATCATGCACATATTGTTGATCATTTGCATTTTGGTCATTGAAGTTTAGTATTTTTAATTTTGATTTATTATTTTATGCGTGTTTTATTTTGGTCACTAATGTAAATCATTTTTTTTGTTTATCTTTTTCTAAATTTAACCCTTTTATTATTATTTTTTTATTTTCTATCTTATTTTTTATTTTTTTTATTTTTTAATTTTTTTATTATTTTTATTCTTTTATTTTATTTTTTTACTTAATTTCACTTATCTTTATTTTTTATTATTGTCATTTTAATATTTTTTATATTTTTTAATTTTTTTTATCTATTTTCATTTTCATTTTTTTTTTTGATTTATTTTACTTTATTTTATTTATTTATTTATTTATTTATTATTTGTTATCTAACATTTTTACCTTTTTAGAGAAAATCCAACCAATCAAAGGTAAGCAATTCAAATCGAATTTTTAAATTTAAATTTAAATTCTTAATTTTCGCAATTAAAGACAACCGATAAATTAACCGGTACCGAAAGGGCGGTTCAAGGGTGCTAATCCTTCCTTGACCGTAACCGACTCCCGAACCCGAAACGTTGCTGGTAAAACGCAGATCAGGTAAGATGGTGTCTGATCCACCTAAATTTATTTTAAAGTGGTCGGTGGCGACTCTAATTCACTTATTTCAAGTCGAAGCCCAATTCCGGGCCCAATCGAAAGACGCTTGCGACAGCTTGGCGACTCCGCTGGGGACAGGTAAGTGAGTCAGGCCATAATTAATTTTTGTTGTCTTTTTTAGCAAAAATTACAAGTTTAAATTTTAATTTATTTATTCGATTCCAATTATTTATCTTGGATTATTTTTTTTCAAGTAAATAGTTGTACTAACCGTTTTCTAATGATTTCAGCCCTTAAAGATTTTTCGTCTAAGGCTCTATACCCGAGCTCCGAACCCTATTTAAGTGGGGGTGAAAGCGACGCCTTCGTGTGAATTTATTCACCGTGCGGGCCTAGCAAGTAGCCTTCGGGATTCATATACATTATGTCTTCGTGTGAATTTATTCTCCGTATGGGCATAAGGGAATGTTTCCTCTCGAGTTTAACTTAGTCTACACAAGCCTGTGATGGGTTTAGGACTAAGGGTCTGGTAAGCCCAAGGGGGCACCAGCAAGGAGAACTCGGGTACCGTGTTTTAGAACCTAAACTGGGAGACTTTGAAGGAGTTAGAGCCCACCCCAAAACCTCATTTCAAACCCTAGGATGCCGGAATTATTTCCTGCTTTACTTTCTGTTTTAAGCATGTGAACTAGAAATTTATGCGGTTAGGACTTGTTCAAAATCAACTTGCGGGATAAAGATCATGTCTGGGTAGGAATAATAAGCATGTGTGGTAGATATCATGTGGGGTAGGACTTATTTTCATGATTGTTTTTTATTATTTTCACCTCACTAACCTTTTTCATTTTTGCTCTCTTTTATTTTGTTTTCATCATTTGCATCATTTAAAAGAGGTATTGATCCACCAAAAACGTGTTTGTTAAAACATGAATAATCTGCATTAATGGACAAAGGGGTTGTAATACAAGAGATGAAAATGCATAGGACAAGGCGACTATGTGTCACATTCAATCCAGAAGATGTGGTGCCCACAATTGAAGAGTATATCACTCTGCTGCATTATAAAGGACTCAGAATGAACCGGGTCTACATCAAGCACAATGCAAGTCTATCTTTGAAGAACTGACTGGCAGAGGTTGCTGGGGCAAGATGAAGGTTATTGATCTTGGGAGTTCCTTCAAAGACAACAATGGCAAAATGATAGCTGGAATTGGAATTCAAACAAATGACTTCAATTGAGGGCTCCAATTTCGTATTCGTTCGAGACTTATTGGGCTAGTACAAAAAGCAACTCAACATTTGCACGGTTCATCCAGAGAAGCCAGAGTGGTTCGACAGGTTATTCAGAAGCTGTCAGGATATTTTTGTCTCTTAAAAGATAAAGCACTTTTGTCCCCAATAGGATTATTTATAATAACAGACATGTTTTTGGATCAATGCCTCGAACATTTCATGCATCATGCATTTAAACATATTGTGCATTTTGTTATTTTTTTCTTTACATTCGCATTATTTTTCCCTTTTTTATTACATTCGCATGTCTCATAAAAAATGAGAACATTTCGATCTTATGACATATAAGGAGCTTTACCAACAGTTGTTTGACGCACACGTGGTGTCACCATATCCAGAGAAATCCATGAAGCCCCGTACCCCAGGTAGTATGATGAGAACGCTCATTGCAGCGGAGTCCCGTCCCATGGCGCACTATCTAGAATTACTCCACAATCAAGAGAATCATACATAAAATACGTAACAAGAATCGGATCGACTTCAACAACTTGGGGGCATCCAAGTGAGGAAGACCATTTCATCATTTGAGACATTTTGTTTGAATTTGTTTTTTCATTTTTTTTGTAAGGACTTTTAAATAAATTTATGTTACTTTAAAGATGTTAAACAATTAATCACATTTGCAAACTTGCAATTCTTTGAATATCATCTGAATTAAGAAACTCTGAAATGGTTCAAAGTTACATATCTTTGACGAAGTAACATGATTTAAAACAATGAATTTGACTTTACCCAGAATATACACTCAAACACCGTACCCTGCTCTTGTAATTAACCAATATAACATTTTCCTTTCATAAGGTGCGGACAACATTGGGCATCCTTTTGCATATGACATTATTATACTTTTTATTTAAGACGTTCAGTGATGATAATGATCTTCACAGATGGAATAGTCGAGTAAGTGAATCTAGTTTAGGTCATTTGCTTGAAAATTGAACTCTAAAGATGAAATTTTTTACTTTCAACAAACACCTAGACTATAACAGGTTCTTCTTGACAATCTTAAGAAATTAAATCTGTAAAACTGAGCCACTAAGGCAATTGGTTAGAGAGGAAACTCGAAAGCCCTGGCTTTATGAATAGATTGTATTCAAACCATAACATTGCTCGGACACTTGGCAATTCGGTGTTTGCTCCACTGCTTTTGTTAGGCCGAAGACTTTGTGATAAGATGAACCCTTCAGTTAACTTGATAAAAATGATTATAATGATAAGTTGTCCCTCTAAAGCAATTGGTTAAACGCCCCAGCTGTATGGATTCAGCTAGCCAGATAATGGTAAATTAAATCGAATTTATCTAAGCGTAAAGTTTCGGTAAAATGGACTAAGGGAATTAAGGAACACCTGTTATAGTCAATTTCACACGAGCACTCAAGAATTTCATTTTTAGACCGATATTTTTGCACTGCCTTCGTTAGAGGAGCCTACAAAGCTTGAACAAATGGAAGATTTCAGAAGACCGAAATAAAAGGTCTAGTAATTGATCATGCTAGTTGCGTCATTTTTGTCCGCACCCAATTGAAATACCAAAGCATGTTGCAATAACACAAAATGTCTTTTTTTTATGGCCGAAACCTTAGGTCAACCTAAAGCCAACTCATCCCTTTGAACGTTTGTCAAAGAGCTGTAACTCTGAAAGCATTAAAAGAGCTATTGATTCCTTTGATAATCTTTGAACTCATGTTTATAATTTGATTCAATTGCGAACAATATTTTACAGAATTTTCATCTTTTTCCCTCCTTAAACAAGAAAAATGAGAAAAATATTTCCAAACAGAACAGTCTCAGATTTGAAAGGTCTGTAAAGCCAAAGCTTGAAAAGAGAATGGGGGCACGATCGATTCCAGGGACCAGATTAGTAGACAAAGCACGAGACTCCATCCAAGAAATAACACATAATTCATTCATGTTGCATGCATCTTAGACATACTTAGGTGCATCACATTCATCATTTTAGCATATATGATTTTTTGCAGCTTTTAGAGTCAAGTTTCGACTTCAGGTTGAAGGATACTCGATTTGCATGCGCCTTTAAAGAATGATGGTGGTTGCTTAGCTACACCTCAACCAACTTGACATATTTACAGATATCAGAACCAGATCAAAACAAATCCAGTTCGACACAAACTCAACCATGAGCAGTATGTTTCCAGTTAACACTTTCAAGACAGATTTCAATTCCACGACGAAAGATATCCGGCTCACAAAATTTGGCGAAAGGGGCCATCATTCATTTAAAGGAAATTTACTGCACAACTTAAGTCAAGAAAAGTTGTCTGTCAACAAACAACTTTCCAACTTCATTCAGAGTCTATTTCTACTTCGCAGCGAAGAAAATTGGACTCCAGACAACGCAAGTTCAACTTCACGACGAAGGGACCGCTGGTTGTCAATAAACAACTTCTCAATTTCAGAGCCAATTTCAACTTCACAACGAAGGATATTGGACTCCAGACAACGCAAGTTCAACTTCACGACGAAGGGACCGCTGGTTGTTAATAAACAACTTCTCAATTTCAGAGCCAATTTCAACTTCACAACGAAGGATATTGGACTCCAGACAACGCAAGTTCAACTTCACGACGAAGGGACCGCTGGTTGTCAATAAACAACTTCTCAATTTCAGAGCCAATTTCAACTTCACAACGAAGGATATTGGACTCCGGACAACGTAAGTTCAACTTCACAACGAAGGGACCGCTGGTTGTCAACAAACAATTTCCCAATTTCAACTTCACAGCGAAGGATATTGGACTCCAGACAACGCAAGTTCAACTTCACAACGAAGGGACCGCTGGTTGTCAACAAACAATTTCCCAATTTCAACTTCACAGCGAATGATATTGGACTCCAGACAACGCAAGTTCAACTTCACGACGAAGGGACCGCTGGTTGTCAACAAACAATTTGCCAATTTCAATTTCACAGCGAAGGATATTGGACTCCAGACAACGCAAGTTCAACTTCACGACGAAGGGACCGCTGGTTGTCAACAAACAATTTCCCAATTTCAACTTCACAACGAAGGACATTGGACTCCAGACAACGCAAGTTCAACTTCACGACGAAGGGACCGCTGGTTGTCAACAAACAATTTCCCAATTTCAACTTCACAGTGAAGGATATTGGACTCCAGACAACGCAAGTTCAACTTCACGACGAAGGGACCGCTGGTTGTCAACAAACAATTTCCCAATTTCAACTTCACAGCGAAGGATATTGGACTCCAGACAACGCAAGTTCAACTTCACGACGAAGGGACCGTTGGTTGTCAACAAACAATTTCCCTATTTCAACTTCACAACGAAGGATATTGGACTCCAGGCAACACAAGTTCAACTTCACAATGAAGGGACCGCTGGTTGTCAATAAATAATTTTCCAGTTCCAGAGCCAATTTCAACTTCACGGCGGAAGATATTGGACTTGGAACAATTCAACTTACTTGGATTTCAACTTCACGACGAAGGATATCCAATTCCAAGCTCAGCTTAACGACGAAGGGGCCACCCGCGGTTTCAACTTCATGACGAAGGGAATCGTGCACACAAGCAGCATCAATCTCTAGATTGGATTTCAACTTCACGACGAGGGATATCCAACTCAAAGAAGGAGTGTCTGCCAACAAAAGACCTTCGAGTTCGACTACACTCAGCTCCCAGGCACATCATTTGCAGCATAGCTTAAGTCGAGAAGGGCTATCTGCTAAAGACCTTCGAGTTTGATTATATTCAACTTAGAGGCAAATCAAGCTTAAAAAATAGCTCAAGGAAAAAGGGCTATCTGTCAATAAAATTGTCGAGTTCGATTCCAATAAGCTCGATGACGCCTCAATCACACTACTGTCCGGCTGCAATCGAAGTTTTCAAATCGAGAAGAAGATCTGGGTTAGCCGTACCTTAGTGACAAATAACCATTTTCAAGCAGCATAGCTTAAGTCAAGAAAAGCTATTTGTCAACGAAGACCTTTCGAGTTCAATTTCATTCAGCTCGAGGGCCTATCAACCATAGGGTGGAATCAAAGAATTATTTTCCAGTCGAATTTTAAACAAAGGTCTTTAGCCAGAGAAGAAGACCGAAGTTGACTATGATTGGCAACAAATAGCCATTTTCCGATTCACCTAGGATTTCGACTTCATAACGAATGATATCGTACCCAAAATATGAAGTCAACTTCACGACGAATGAGTTATCTTTGACACAACGATGAAAAACCTGTTTCATTCAGGTTAAATTTCAGCTTAACAACAAAGTATATTGGGCTAGAAGACAATCTAGGAGCTACTTCCCAATGCTTTGAGCTCGATTTCAACTTCACGATGAAGGATATCGTACTCTAAATTTTTCAGTTCGACTCAACCTCACGGCAAGAGAGTCATTCAGACCGAATTGACAAACAAGTTATAGCATCGGATTTCAACTCTATGAGACATTCATGGCATACGAAATTTGTGTCTTTTAATCTTTGCCCTATTTTTGTTAGACAAAAATGTGCAAAGAGGGGCAGCTGTAGACACGAAATTTCGTCTGACCCGGATGAGACCTGAACTGGTTCGCTGGAACACACCCGAACCAGACTCCTTGCCACAATAGCAACCCACGGCCGTGATTCTCGGCACCAACGAACGTGGTTTTCGTCACCTACAAACAACCTATCACCAAAGCCTAAATCCCAAAAAATTTGGGATTTACCTAACTTAAATCAACCACCCATTACCTTATATACGGAAAAAATCAGAGAAAAAGGGGAGAGGATTTTGGGGGAAATACGAGAGAGAAATTAGAAACATTTCAGGGGTCTCGAACAGAGTGAAAATAATCAGAGAGGATTCGGAAAAATAAGTTGGGAGGAACAAGAGAAAAGCCACACACAAAAATCGGGAAAGATACGAAAAGGAAAAAAGAAGAAAATAAAAAATGAAACTTTGAAAGAATTCCGACCTTTCTCATTCAGATGTGTTTGCTACGACCCCCACCATGAGAAAATTGCATCTTATATGGGTGACCGCACGAACGCACATAGAAATATACAAATACCCAGCTTAGAGTGATGTGGTTGAAATCGAGACATGGTGCCAAAGTGGGGGAAGCATCAGAACCAGAAGAGACTGGATCCTAAAGGATGCTTTAACTGGTGAAATTATTGGAAGAGCTACAGGCAGGTGGGACCATGACACAAAACGGCAATGTTTTAAGAAGGGGTTACTGCGCATGGTATTTGTAAAAAGGGATATTCGTGCATATAGCCCTTTCAATTTGTATGGTTCCTTATTTAGATCATGAAATCATTCTTCTTTTATTTTAAGCATCTGATTTTATATTTATTTTGTTTTGGTCCTGAGTCTCTTCTAGTTCATGTTTTATGACTTTTCGAATCATGCACATATTGTTGATCATTTGCATTTTGGTCATTGAAGTTTAGTATTTTTAATTTTGATTTATTATTTTATGCGTGTTTTATTTTGGTCACTAATGTAAATCATTTTTTTTTGTTTATCTTTTTCTAAATTTAACCCTTTTATTATTATTTTTTTTATTTTCTATCTTGTTTTTTTTATTTTTTTATTTTTTTTTATTTTTTTATTATTTTTATTCTTTTATTTTATTTTTTTACTTAATTTCACTTATCTTTATTTTTTATTATTGTCATTTTAATATTTTTTATATTTTTTTATTTTTTTATCTATTTTCATTTTCATTTTTTTTGATTTATTTTACTTTATTTTATTTATTTATTTATTTATTTATTTATTATTTGTTATCTAACATTTTTACCTTTTTAGAGAAAATCCAACCAATCAAAGGTAAGCAATTCAAATCGAATTTTTAAATTTAAATTTAAATTCTTAATTTTCGCAATTAAAGACAACCGACAAATTAACCGGTACCGAAAGGGCGGTTCAAGGGTGCTAATCCTTCCTTGACCGTAACCGACTCCCGAACCCGACACGTTACTGGTAAAACGCAGATCAGATAAGATGGTGTCCGATCCACCTAAATTTATTTTAAAGTGGTCGGTGACGACTCTAATTCACTTATTTCAAGTCGAAGCCCAATTCCGGGCCCAATCGAAAGACGGTTGCGACAACGCGCCGATGTAGGGAACACCAATGATCATCTTTAATGGGCAATCATTGGCCATTGGATCAAATTTAGATCCAATGGTTCACATTGATTTGTGCTTGTTGGGATAGATCAATGACATGGCATCATGGGAGCCTTTAGATCCAATTTTTAACCAAGGGTTATTATTACTTTGTGTTTGTTTGATAATGATCCTTGGAATAAGGACCCTTAGATCAAGTCTTATAAATGGATGAGATTGATTTGTGTTAGTTGACTTGGATTCATGAAACACTCATTAAATGCCTTGTACCCTTTTAAAATTCAAACAAAATATATCTCCCCCCACTAAGAATAAAAATCGGCGGCTACCCAAAGAAATGATATATTAGGGTTTGAATATTGGACCCGATTAATAATACTAATATTTTATAATAATAATATAATAATGGTTGAAAAATTGTGACTACATTATTCAATAAAAAATTTATCATAATTGATTGTACTATAATGAATGATATTGAATATATTATAATTTATAGTCTGGAATAATTAATATATGATTTACTTTTAGAGATTTATATCATGAATCACTTGATATAATGAGACTGAAAATACATACAAATAAATTAATAAAACATATCATATTTACTTGTTTGTTGTACTCTATTTGAAATATACAAAACATATTATAACTATATACATATGGTATTGAACAATTTTTATTTAAATTTCATAAAAATATAATGACAGAAAAATCACATAAAATTATATTTTATCTCATTAAATATAGATAAAAATTTGATCTAACTCGAAAAATTAATTTTTTTGTGTTTTAAATTATTTGAGTTAACTCAAATTATCAATTTATTTTTGAGTTCAAATTATAGTTTAAAAATTTCATATCACTCAAAAAATAAGAAAATAGTTCAAATTATTGTTTAAAAATTTCGTATCACTCAAAAAATAAGAAAACTGACTTGGTATTTTAACAATTTTATAATTTAATCCCCTTTTTTTTTCCTTCAATTCTTCATTCATTTAAAATCTACTTTTCAAATTAATTTGAACCATGTATTCCTAAACCATAGTAAAATATTTATGTATTTCTAATTATTTTTTATAAAATCTAATATTATTCAAATTTTAAATATATTTTTGACCAAATTTGAAGCATATACCAATATATGGCATATATTACTATAGAATACATGTGAAATTTCAGTCCCTATTTTTTACTAAAAAAATATTTTTTCTTTGATTTTAGACTTACTTTATATTTTACTACATTTGATTTTTTAACTGTAATTTTTGTACAAATTCACTTTTTCCATCAAGTTTTTCTCTAATAAATATTTTATTCTCAAAATACTTTCTTAAAAACATTATAAATATATTTTATAATTTGAAATTATATTTAATATATTAAATAATATTATAATGTGAAAGAATATATATATACACTTTCTTGACTCCATTTGGACATACGAAAGAAAGAAAATCTGAAGGATGGACGCAGAAGGGGAGATTACGAAATGCAGTCGCAATCAATGGGACTCAGTTTGATTAAACAACAAAGGCAAACACCTAGACATGTAAAGATAAACCATGAATTAACATAACAAGAAATTTTAAACATTGTGTGCAAACCAGTTTGGTTAAATAAAGCCCAATATACCCAGAAGCAGAAAACGAAGTATTATAGGAAAAAGAAGAAAATTAAGCACGCTCCCCACGGATTCGCCTGGCGAGTTGAATATCCTTGGGCATAATCGTCACCCTCTTGGCATGAATTGCGCACAAATTAGTATCCTCGAACAAACCCACTAGATATGCCTCCGCAGCCTCCTGCAATGCCAGCACCGCATGGCTTTGGAACCTCAGATCCGTCTGCCAAACAAAAGGAACAATCTTACTATAATGCCTGAACAAATTAAACCAACTCCCATATAATTAGGGCTTTGATTTATTGAAAATTCAAAAGAATTCATACCTTGAAGTCTTGGGCAATTTCACGAACAAGGCGCTGGAAGGGTAACTTGCGGATCAAAAGTTCTGTGCTCTTTTGATATTTACGGATTTCACGAAGAGCGACGGTTCCGGGACGGTAGCGGTGAGGCTTCTTGACTCCGCCGGTGGTAGGCGCAGATTTCCTTGCAGCCTGTAATTGATTGATATACAAACAGAATAAGAATCGTTTTATAAAAAAGAAATCAATAGATTTCAATTTTTTAATGGAAAAGCTCAAAAAATCTGGAACACGAAAACCATGCCTTAGTGGCGAGCTGCTTCCTGGGTGCCTTTCCTCCGGTAGATTTACGAGCGGTTTGCTTCGTACGAGCCATCTTTTCTTCAATTCAAGAAAATTGAAACCAAAGATTCTGAAAGAAAGACAATAAGCCAGCGAAAGAACAATCAGGCATACAAGGAATCTTGAAATGTAAGAACCCAGATCATGAATTCTCAGAAACCAGTCTTACCTTTGATGAAAGATTTGAGGGTTTTGATTAAGCAAGAAAGAAATTTGGGAACTTTTTTTTTTATTTGAAATAATGGAACGATACTGCGGCTTTATTGGGGTACATGCATAATATCATAAGGTGGGAGGGATTCAGGGTCGGTTTAACGGAGGGTAAATATGTAAATACAAAAATCTTTCAACGGTATCGTAGCGAGTGAGGGAAAAAACCTTGATCCGTGTGATTGAGTCTCATTGGGCATCTGTGAAACAAGGTTGCCAGCGTGGAAAATTGTGTTTCTTTGTTGAATGTTTTTTAAGGAAAGAATAAATTATTAAATACAGTATTATTTTAGGTGTTTTTTCTGAAAAATTACCGGTATATTTATCAATCTAACACCAGTCAAATTATATTTCTTGATCTAACACCCGTAGCCGTAGAGTGCGTCCCCTGTATCGCGCTATATGCTGACATGGCTTACACGTGGGTATAGCACGCCCCCTTATCCGCGCTATACGCCATGTAAGGGTATAACGCCGCCCCTGCTCAGCGCTATACCTGGGGTATGAATTATAGTGCGCCCCCTGATCCGCGCTATATGCCACGTAGGGGTATAGCGCTGCCCCTGCTTAGCGCTATACCTGAGGTATGAATTATATTTAGCGCAGACCCTGGTTCGCGCTATACCTTTTATCTGAATAATTACATATAGCGCGGTGTAGGTACCGCGCCTTATATGGTTATAAATTCCCTTCACTCCCCGGTTAAGTTTCTCACATCTCTCCTCTCAACTTATAAATTAAAACAACAATTCCGTCAACGAGTAATAATTCTGGCAATTTTCTCATATTTAATTTAGAAGTTCGTGCGATTTTTCGTTATAAATTTTGTTATACATTGTTTTTATTATACTTATTGTTTATTATGATTATTTGAAAAAATATTATACTAATTATTTTCAATTAATTTTTGTGTTTGTAAAATTGAAAAGCATGAGCATACGTCAAAATAGTTTTGCGGTACAGGCAATAATATAAAATTATATTATTTAAATTATTTACATTGATGTGTAAAAAATTTATTGTGTTATATTTTGTTCATATATAATTTATTTAATCAGGTTTGTTTCAGTTTTTTTTTTTTTTGCAGATATAATATTGCCACACTTTTAAACTCAAAGAATGGCGCGACTTTCAGCTATTGTTTATTATGATGGTGAAATTCGAGAAGATGAAGTCGGCGTTGTTTTCGTATCAAATGAGCGTGTTAAAATATCATTCAAGAAAAACTTAACTCTTGAGGAGCTGATAACGAAGATTTCGAGGAAGATTCATGTTGGAAGTAGTAGAAGAATGTCGTCGTTGCAGTACAGATTTCCAAGTTCATTGTTTCCATTAACTTATACAACGTTCGAACTTTCGAACAATGATGATGTTCAAATGATGGTTGAAGCTCAAAGTAATTATTCAGACGCCGCTATTGAGATGTATGCACATTTTGTTCAAGTGTGTGTTGTTCGGGGTCAATCATTAAGCTCCCACTATGGGCTGGCTGAACAAGTTGATCAAGTTGACAGGCCGACTACAGTAATGTGTAATGATTTTAATGCCATAATGGGGAGACATTCATCCGCAACTCCTTACGATATGTATCGAGGTGGGTCAACGAGCAACCTGTATGGCAACACCGCGTCCAGTTCAAGGTGAAGGCATTCATCTGCAAATTTCTTTGACCATATGGAGATGCCATCGACGCAACCATCTGTGCAGTTTCCATTTGACACTATGGCTTCAAGCTCCAGGGGGAGGCATTCGACTGCGAGCTTTTTCGATCTCAATGTCGATATGCCTTCCAGTTCAAGGGGAAAGCGTGCAAGTAGTAGGTTCTTCGACCTAAATGTGAAGAGCATAGAGAAACTATCATCTCCACCAAAAGAACCGCTTCGTGAGTCTGGTGCGGATGGTGCTGAGACTGGACTATTCATTCACCCAGAATCACCGCAATTCAACTCTGATGATGATGAAGTTCCAGGAAATATGGTACAAACTGACCCTCCTGCACACATGTATGAAGTTGATTATGGTGCAATGTACGGGCCAGAATTTGCGGATATGCCTCATCTCGGTGACTATGGATATTACTCATCAATAAATAATGGTGAGTTATATTTGGGCATGGAGTTTCAAGCAAAGAAGAAGCGGTGATGGCTATAAAAAATTACAATATCCATAATTCTGTTCAGTCCAGAGTCAATCGATCGACGACCGAAAAATATGTATGCTATTGTGCCCGACGCGAAAACGGATGCAATTGGATGGTTCACGTATCGAAAATGAAGAGGAAAAATAACATATGGGAACTAACAGTATACAACGGTCCTCACACATGTTGTGTTCTAGGGGCCAACCAAGATCATCCCAACTTGGACTCTGAAATGATATGCCAAGCCATCATGCCCATGGTAAAAAAAAAAGCTTGGTTGGCAAAACAAAATGTCATTGTCAAACTTCATGGAGAATGGGATGCATCTTACAACGAACTTCCAAGTTGGTTTAGGCTGGTGCGGACGTTGAATCCTGGGACAATTGTGGACTTCGAAACCTCCTATGCATACCATAATGATCGATTTCTTCGCAATCGAAGTCAATTCTACCGGGTTTTTTAGAGTTACCCACAGTGCGTTAATGTTACCAAATACTGCAAGCCTGTGGTCCAGATCGACATGACTTTCTTGTATGGAAAATACAAGCAAGTTTTATTATTGGCAGTTGTTCAAGATGACAATTGCAACATTCTTCCAGTTGCTTTTGCTCTTGTCAAAGGAGAAGATACAGATTCTTGGGCTTTTTTCCTCCGAAATTTACGTGCACATTTTATCACAAGGGAAAACATCTGTGTCCAACATAGGTATTGTCTCCGACACATTGCTGCGAACTATCATGGAAGGTACAAAAAGAATGATGAGCGTCAATTAATTGTGCGCATGGGTAAGTGAAACTGATGTAGTTTGTTTTCTTTCAATCGTTTTAATTTTGCAAAGAAAGCAAGTTAGTAAGTTATACATTTTTTGATCAGGTTATAAACTAGTTCCTCGAACGTTTGAATCAATGCTTCAAGATTTGCAGGCGAAGAACGAGGAAAGATACGATTACATCAGCCTCATCGATAAAGAAATGTGGACGAACGCATATGATGGTGGATATCGATATGGACACATGACGACCAACTTGGCTGAGGCAGTCAATTCAACCTTAAAGGGTGCACGTCACTTACATGTAGCGGCTTTGGTAAAAATTACATATTTTTGTTTGGGGGCACTTTTTGCGAAGCTCGGGGTACAAGCTCAAACCTGGATGCAAGGCGGTCATGTCTATCACCCTAGATTAGTTGTAGATCTATAGAGAAAATTTTTTGCATCAAATGGAATGTCTGTAACAAGCTTCTCTAGAAGGCATGAAATGTTTCATGTCACAGAGTTGCAACACTCAAGAGGTCAAGTAAAATGGGCTCTCTACGGGGAAGGCGCCGATGTCGATCCTCCCACAACATGACCCACTCATGATGCCTCACCAGCCAATCTGTATCTATCTTGCCTCGTCTATCTAAGCTATGCAACTCGTCCATATTGCGAGGTGCTTCCGGAATTGGTTGAAAACAACCAAACTGCCGGAGCACGCGATCAGTAGAGTGCCACTCGACGGTTGCATAACAGATCAGAGGGACCATCGCCATCCAAACATCTGATGGGCCCCTCAACTCAGGTGGGATCACCGCCCTCACATTATCAGTACAATATGGCACCCATTCAAACTAAAATAAATATTATATAATTTTTTTATCAAAATAATAATCTAATTATATAACTATAATCTAAAATCGATTTTTAAACATTAAAATTCATACCTGTGCATCAGCCTTCTGATCGATTAACACCCTAATTTTTTCTAAATCATCAGGTAGCTCCTGATGATTTTTCCTACCAGTAGACCACCTATTCAAGGAAAAAAATTATTATACGTTGTATAAAATTATTAATATACAAAATCAGTTTTATAATTACCTCAGAAGTAGTGGAAATACGAATGGGTTCTTCACAACGGGACATAAAAAGGGCAATCGATACCATGGCCAAGATTGCAGCAGCAGGAGACATCCACCGATAGCATTACTTTTGTAGTCAGTGGCTTCACACATCTCCCTGTACAACAAAGCCAAAACTGCCGAGCCCCAACTGAATGATCCGGCCAGACGAAAGTCGCTAAGATGTCACAGCCATATGCAGTGAACTAGGTTGCGCAATTTGTCCGGCATCAGCAACCCTCCTATCAACTGCAGTATGCATGCTCGTGCATATATCTTAACTTCATCCTCAGAGGCGTCTGCGCTCAACTCCCGAAAATTGGCATCTAACCAATTTAACGGTATCATACCTCCTATAAAACATTCCGGGACACGTCCTAGATTATCCCAGCACAAAGTAGTCCAGGAACCCTGCGAGATCCCTGATATCACATCTCCATCCACCAGAAGCCCTAGGTGCATAGCAACATCCTCAAGTGTAATCGTGCACTCTCCGCACGGAAGATGGAATATGTGGGTCTCTGGCCTCCACCGCTCTACTAAGGTAGAAATAAGGTCTGGTTCTATCTTACAGTGACCATGATATCTACCTATGTAACTAAATCCAGCCTCTACTAAATATGGCAAGACACAGCTAGGTATCACTAACTTAAGATTCCTAATAAAAGGATCTAATACACAGTCCTTCTCCTAAAATTAAATAATTACACAAATTAATTCTTAATCTAATAATCATGCATTAAATAAATCAACAAATTAAATTAAAACGTTAAAATGTTTCGTATCAGCAAAGTGTCGAGATATATGATTTCCATCCAAGCGAAGTAGATCGCCTTCCATTATATATCTGCAAAAAAATTATATTAGTAAAATATTAAATAAAGTAAAATGATTAAATAAATTAAATACATAATATTAAAAATATTATAAAATATACCTTAAATAGAGAGAGTATTTGAGGAATTTGAGAGAATTTGAGAGAATATGATGTGATGAAAGTAATAGAGGATGAGGGTATTTATAGAGAGGATTGGGGCGTAATTAAAGGTATAGCGCCCCATGTACCGCGCTATACTCCACGTGTCAGATAAACAGCTATAGTGCGGATCAGGGGCCGCGCTATACCTACGTGTAAGTCATGTCAGCGTATAGCGCGGTATAGGGGCGTACTATACCCCACGTGGCGCCAAATCAGCATATAGCGCGGGGCAGAGAGCGCGCTTTACTGCTACAGGTGTTAGATCGGAAAATATAATCTGACCGGTGTTAGATCGTTAAATATACCGGTCACCGATGATTTTTCGGGAAAACGCCACTATTTTAGGAATAAAATTAAAATATGTGAAATTATACAATAATATTATGAAAATATTACATTGTCTTATTTATATTTATTTTATCGAAATATACAATTATGAAATTTTATCCCGGGAATATAAATTATTTAAAATTATATATTATTGAATAGTTATTTTTATATAATTTATTTTTAAACAAACCTAATTTCCCTAATATTTTTTAGTCTTAATTTTCATACTACTGTGATGATTTATTATATTTATTGTTTCGATTAAAATTTATGCATTAATTAATATATGTTTGAAACTGTAAATCGTATATAATAGTTCAATAACGATAAATTAATATTAAGGACCTCAACCTAGGACATTTTGGATTGTCGTTTCCTTTCGCTAAGCTTTTTTCTTAAATGCACCAAACCTCAATAGCACATTTTTAATTGATTTCAAAGCACACTTTTAATTGATTTCATAAGCACACTTTATTTCTTTAATAATTTTGTTTGATTTACTTATTTATTTTGAATTTATTTATTTATTTATTTTGAAGTTATTTATTTGAAGGGATATGAACATTCGTTGATGTGTTTTATCAATCGTTTCCTGACCCTTGATGACGATATTATTCCATACTTGTACGAAGCCGGTTTTGGTTACGTTGGCATTGTAATTAGTGGTACGAAGTTGCTTCCTCCATTGATAAATGTGTTGCTAGAACAATGGAGACCGGAGACGCACACGTTTCATTTTCCTTGTGTTGAGGCGACTATTACCCTTGAAGATGTCACATACTATCTTGGGCTGCCTGTTGATGAAAATCCTATTACCAGTATTGCTCATGGGAACTGGAAAAACTTGTGTGAGGAACTACTCGGACATACTCCAACACCAGATGATTTGGATGAAAGGAAGATCTACATTAAATTTTTGGACGACAAATTTACGCAGCTCCCCGTCGATGCTGCTCTAAAAATTAAACTAGTAATTTTTTTAAATCTATGCTTATTTATTTTAATTTATTTATTTATATTATTTAAATTTTGTTTTAGTTTATGTTATTGTAATTTTTGACGATAAATTTTTAATCTATTTGCATCATTTTTATTTTACAGCAATTTGCTCGCGCTTATATTTTACAAGTTACTGGAGGGATCTTGATGCCTGATAAATCTCGAAACAAAGTGCATCTGATGTGGTTATATCATCCACTCGATTTACGGGCTGCTAAAAATAAGAGTTGGAGATCAACAGTGTTGGCTTTTTTGTTCCGAGAGCTATGTAAAGATGTTCATCTGAACAAACAAGCAATTGGAGGTTGTTTGATGTTGTTACAATCATGAGCTTGGTTTCAATGTCGTTTTTAACGTCGATTCCTACACAATTGACCCCATTAGAATTTCCACTACTTTAAAGGTAATAAATAATAACCTACGTTTATATATTTATTGCTACATATTTTTTTAGTTTTACAAATAATTATATTTTATTATATGAATAATAGATGGATCGTCACACTTACTCACACCCACCTACCAAAAAGTTTCATGATTTTAGATTGTCAATCGATAAGATGAAAGACAAAGTAATAGATTTTATAATTTTAATTTTTAAATTAAATATCAATTTTTATTCGAGTTTTTCTAACATAGTTTATAAATATTTGTGTAGTTCGTGTGGACGTCGTACAATAACGATGCTATTAAAGCGCGTACTCCATATGAGATACGTCACAATTCGCACATTTGGATGTCGGTTGTCCCGTTGATAGTTTATGAGATTGTCGAGTGGCATCCTACTGATCACATGTTGCAACAATTTAGTCGTGTCCAAACAATTTCACCACCAACAACAAACTTGGATGGGGCCTTACATCTCCTAACGCACAGGAGAATACGGATGTTGATTGGGAGGTGTACCATGTGGAATAGGAGATGCAGTGGATGATGAGGTTCGTTAAAAAGCCCGTTTATGAACCCATATTGGCTTACAATGTCTCAGATGATTACATGTTGTGGTACGAACAAAATGGGATGCCACATATATTGACCAATGAGGAGCGAGCACGAGAAATTTATAGGCCTCCTCCAAATTGTCCCCCACGCAACGTGGTATTAGTCAAAGTAGACAAAAACACACTCAAGCATCATCATCGGGAATGGTACAAGCACACATAGAGCATCAGACACCGCTGACGGCACCTAGATTCACCCACTCGACTCAATCAACATTTCAGCATATGGAGACTCTTTCATTATTTCAGCATGTGGCATCTCTGAGGGAAGGTTTTTTTTCACCTACGCATTTTGTTCTTATCCAAAGGTTTTTGTCCATAGTTATTACCCTATTGCACCAACTAAACCATATTATATGTCTCCTCCATGTACATCTGTTCGACCATTGGCAACATACTTCAAATCCGACAGTATTAAGCATACGCTTCCGCAGAGTATATTCTACATCAGTCTTGGTCCTAGTGGCAGTGGTGCTACTGGCCATGTGGATGGTGGTGGTGGTGGTGGTGAGAGTGGCAATGATGCCCTCGAATATAGACTGGTTTGTAGAAATCCTCGTTGGACTCATTGTCCACCACAGTACGATACGGGTGAATATAGGCATTATTAGTTGATTAAATTTGTAATTTTTTAGTTAATCGAATTCTATTTTCTTTTCTTTTTTTAGTTAATTGAACTTTATTTTCTTTTTAAAAAATAATATTTTAATATAATATTCTTGTTTTTTAAATTTGTTTAAATTATTAATTAAGTTTAAATTATTAATTTGTTTAAGTTATCCTAAAACAATATGATAATTAATTGTTCGGTTTGATGAATAAATAACTTGGGAATCATCATAATTACTAAAATTTATTTTAATACTAATTTAAAAAACAACAAAAAAACTACACGAGTTGATGTTCAGGGGCAATATATTAAGTTAATTGATCGACGAAATAGCCAAGAGGGGATGAATTGGCAATTAAAATTTTGGTGGAAGCTTTTGCAGAAAATAGAAAATATTTGCACAGCAATTTAGAGTGGTTCGACTTTCTCAACCAAAGTCTACGTCCACTACCTAAGCTATCCTTACTAAGGATTTTCCAATAAATTCACTAATTTGTTCTTTCTTTTGTGGACAGAGAGTAACCTTACAACTCCCTCAAGAATTATACCCCAAATTCTTGAGAACACTCTCTCCCAAAGAGAAATACACAAATTTGTAAACTTACAGAAAAACCTCACAAGGCAATATGTTTGTACAATTTTAGAACAAAGAAAGAACACTCAATAATGAATACAATTGAGTACAAATGGTGTTCTTGAAAGAAAAAATGAATATTGAATGAAAATTGGCTTGAATTGCTCAAACTTGATGTTTAAAGTTTTCTCTTTGTTTTTCTCACAATTATTGTTGATCAATGGCTCATAAGCTTGTTTAAATACACCTTGAATCAATTTTGAACATTGGGGATCATTGGTGAAGTCAATAGAGTTGTTATTGTGTGAAAACAATTAAATAAAACATTTCAGAGCGTGTGTTCATTGATGCATACTCAAGGTGCATCGGTACACTATGTGTAAAATTCAAATATTTCGACCGTTATAAGACTTAGTGCATCGGTGCACTAGGGATGCATCGGTAGACTAATTACATTCGATGTTTCAAAAGATTCAAGAGTGCATCAATGCATGGCTTGTGCATCGGTACACAAAATGCATTCGAAATGGGTGTGCATCGATGCATCATGGAGTGCATCGGTACATCCCTTCATAAAATTGATTTTTGGCTCGATTTTGGTTTGAAATACTTTGTAAAATTGTTTCAAAAATATTTTAAGTTTAAAACATAATTTTACACTTTGGTAAGGATTGAAATTGATCTTTGAAAAAAAAACTTGGAGTAATATTTTGATATTCGAATAATTGAATCGAATATACTTTAAAAATGATTGTAAAATCTTAAAATTCAATAACCCTTAATTTTTTATATCGAAACATCAAAATGTTTTCAACAATCTCCCCCTTTTTAATATAACAAAACATTTAAGAAAATTTTAAGTTTTCATTGAAAATCATTTTTGAAACTAAATTTATAAAAAGTAAAAATTACTCTCCCTTACTATATTCTCTCCCTTTTTGTTAAATCAAAAAGACTCTATAAAACAATTTAAACAAGATTTTATAATATTAGCCAATTGATTTAAATAAATATAGCTTAAGCTGCTAAGATCACAATCAAGAGAAAGGTTAGTCATTAGTTTCATAATTCAATATTCATAAACAATGTGAAATGGTAAATTGGTCATATTACAACTAATATGTAAATGATGCAAAAACGTAATAAACATTAAGCTCAAATTAAAAATTCAACCAAACCAAATATATAAATATAAGCATTCAAAGTTAAACATTTAACATCCATGACATCCAAAAAACAAAATAATCCATAATCATCCATAATAATCCATATGTTCTAAATCCAAGAAAACTAAAGAAAGATAGGTCTAGTCATCCAAAGGAGGATCAAAAGGAGGAGGATAACGTGCTCGTATCTTGAGTGTGAGCGCATCTAAACGTTCATTCATCTCCCGTTGTTGAGCTCCCATAACAGTTAGATGAGACTCTATGGATGCAAACCTTAGATCAAATGACTCCAAAAATAATCAAAAATATGGAGGTATTCGATCCTCTTACTGTGTCGGCTCGTCCTCGGGTGCTTCATCATCAATATCTTGCATAAGTTAGTGAAGCTTTAGATCATCATCATCTGCCGGTGTCAGAGGAGGTGGAGCTCGTTAAGAACTTGCTCCCGATGTTTTCTCAGAGGTTCAAACCCATTGGTCACATTCTTTTTTTTCATCTCGATTTCTTTAAGGATGTGAGATTTATTTGGTTATGGAGAGGGATGGGAATATCAACCGAAACCTTAAGCACGAGTTTGATAAATAGATTACTGAGGAGATAGTCGTAAACTAAAGTTTCTAAATTTTTGGATGAGACAACGTTTACAATATCTACTAGCTCACCAAAAATAATCTGTGGAAATTTTATTTTCTTATTATGTTAGATACAATGTATCCACCATAAATCTATAACCCTAAGAGAGAAGCACCTACCTCCGGATGGACTAAACCACTAAGAGATCATCAAGTGAAGGAATCGCTCGTGATAAGTTCTTAAGGTACTAACACTACCTTTAGCTTGATAGAGTGTAGCCACAATCTCTTTTTCATTATCAAGACTCGCATTGTCTAAACCAAAGACATTAGTTATTGTATCCGAGTCAATATAGATGAATTCACCAAAGAGATAGGATCGAATTCCTATAGTTGCACTTTGACTATCATTTTGGATACAGACCGCATTGGAGTAGAAAATACGGACTAATTAGTGATAAACGATGGGCTAAATTTGACACAGTTTATCAAACTTCCAAGAACGAAGGATAGAAAGATATTCGAAGTTCATATCCACCATTGATTAAATGGAGGGTATACGTTCTTCTCGGATTTTATACGATTGGAAAGAATCAACGAACCTATGATAGAGTTTTTATCCACGACGACCTGGTTGGTTGAAGCAAGAATTAAGAATGGTTAATTCGGGTTCATTTGGATTTGGATTTTGTGGTGGAGGAGGAATGAGAGGTCGGTTTTGACTCGAATGACTCGATGACAACCTAGGGCGTTTAGGATTAGACATGGTTTAAGAAATCGGAATAGGATAGATACCTGCAATTTAAAAACACATGTATGCAATTCAATCAATCCCAAAACTCAATAAGAGTCCTCAATATTCAAGATTCTCTAAACCGAATCCTAATGGGCAATGTTTGAAAATTATTTTTGAAAACAATGTTCCAATAATAATATGTAATTTTCAAAACAATGTAATTAAATCAAAAACATCAAAATTTAAAATTAAATCAATGATTTTCGAAAAAACAAATTTTGAAAATTCAAAAATCTTTGAAAATTTTTGTATTTTGATAAAATTGATTGTAAAATTTAGTTTCTAAACATTAAACAATCAATGTTGTAATACCCCAACCCGTACCCGACCCGGATACGAGTCTAAGATGTCACATTAACTTTTTAAAACGATATTCTTTCGAAATAACCAAATATTTGAACTCATTTTAAGAAAATACGATGATATATTATTGAATTATTCTTCATTATAAAAACATTTAAGGAAACTACGTATTCATGAACAGTAAAATACGGTATGAACAATCATGAACAGTACCGAGAACAATGCTACAGTGCGCCGATGCATTGCTACAATGCACCGATGCACTAAAATTTTGAAGCAAAATTGTTGCCGTAAAAATTTAACTGTCCATTACTATATATTTACATTTACATAAATACGTTTAAAACATTACAAAACTTGATCAGAGCATAAATACTTAATTTACCAACTTTGTTTACATGCCAACCTACTTTCACATAATAAAACATATTATTTAATCTACTTCTGGTCTAACCTTCAAATGGAGTTATGTTGTTCTGCTAAGCTTAGCTTTGATCTTCCTGCTTCTCGGTACCTACGTGTAAATCGCTTACACGCTAAGTCATAGACTTAGCAAGACATATAAATATAATAATAATGCATTCTGTATGAATATGAACATGCAATCTATCCATTCAATCATGTCATATGCAATTCAATATAAACAATAATAATATGGTAACATATAACTATAATAATGCACTTACCTTTGATAACCTTTTATAGGCCCATGTACATTTTTGAGAACTCAAGGTATTCGAGTACATTGAGGTTGTGCACTATTAGTGTCACCACAGCTCGTATGGGGTCCCACTAGGGGCTATGAAATTTTCCCGAATGACCTATGTATTGTATTTGTCCCGAATGACCACTCTTTAAGAACCATGTACATATTCCAGTAGATCAAATCTGTCTCAAAAGACCCTGTAAATGTTCTAAAGGATACATATATGTCCCGAAGGACCACGTAGAACCCTCGACTCTTGGCATGCCAACTATACCTATAGCTCTCATATCATATACCATTGGCATTATTCTTATGTTTCATATGTTCATGTATTCATGTCATTTCTCTTGTGATCACATAGCTCATATCACTTATCATATCACATGTTCATTTGAATCTATTCACATATATCATTTATCAAATCATATGAACATATGTACTTTATGCATGTATCATAGTAATTATCATGTATGCATGTTCATAACTATTGTACTATGAAAATCAACATAGGAATTAGACTTATCACAAGTCTTATTCCATTGTATCATACTTATAGTATGCACTCACCTATATCTCTTTGCCTTTTCCTCAATCGATCTTACTTGTCACTTGTTTCGGAACTTGTTTAGGCTCAATATCTACATAAATATGATTTTTAAGACAATTATAAGAAACCTAAACCTTATAATTCGATACTAATAACTTGAGCTAATTTAATGAACCCAATTTCAGCTTTTCCTTTAGGAGTGTATCGATGCACTATGGGTGCATCGGTACACAAAATAGCTTCAAAATCTCCATGCATCGATGCACCCCTTAATAAATTTGTCACTTCCAGATCAATCAATTTCATAAGGTATCTATTACATAATAAAAAGGTATCTGCTAATATCTCTGGATCATCAAAATCTTCATTAGTATTAATATTATACACTCGAGCAGTGGAGTGTATTTCCTGTTGAGTAGAGGATTCAGGTTGACTTCTACCTCTTCCTCTTCCTCTTTGAGACATCGAAGCATATCGCTCTGACTGTATTGGTTCTCCTATCCCTAATGAATAATCTCTCATGAAATGTCCCACTTTACCACACCGGAAACAAGCTCTAGTAACTACCCTACACGTTCCACTATGGCTTCTTCCACAAATTTCACATTGTCTAATTTGACTCTGTTGTGCTCGTCCATCACCAAACCCTACAGATTGAGTTTGTCTATCTCTCATTTTATTTGATTCTCTTACAATGGATGCCATCGACTCTGATTGTGCTTGAGATATGAAACCAAAATCTATACTTCTCTTAGGTGGTGCAAAACTTGATGAAGCCCCAGTTCTTTTAGATGGTTGGGTTATTTGATTCCCAAACCTTTCATCTTGAGCTCTCTCTAAGGCTTTAGCACGATTTACTACCTCTTGAAATGAGGACAAGTTCAACACTATCAGTATCTCCTTTAACCTTGGGTGCAAACCCTCAACAAACCACTCATATGAATCCTTTTCTATTGGAATTAACTCGGCCACAAAATGACTTAACTTGTTAAATTCACATTCATATTCATATACAGTGCGGTCCAATTGCTTCAGGTTCAAGAATTCTTGCTTCATTTTCCTAATAAACTGGTCTCCTATATACTTGTGTTTGAACTCTTCTAAGAACAAGGACCAGGTCACTTGGACATTTGTCATTCTCAGAGTGACGTTTGTCCACCAGATTCTCGCTTGCCCACAAAGTAAGGAGACCACTCCATCTAACTTCTCTACATTAGAACAGTGGAGACCATATAACATAATTTTTACATCATTAAGCCAAAGGTCCGCAACAACATGACCTTCTTCGGCTTCACCTTTAAACTCTGGAGCTCCTAAACCCTTCAACTCCTTTGCAATATTCATTCTCGGAGTTGAAGTAGTAGGATTTTGGAAACGTGTCAATACCGCATCTAATGTTCTAAAGAACACATCTTGATCAGTTACAGGCAATTCAGAAGGTGCCTGTTCTTCACCTTACCTGGCCAGTGCAGGTGAATTACTGCTCTCAGCGGGCCGATCACCTCCCGCTTGACTTTTAGAACTATCATGTCCGGACATCTATTAAGAATAAACATATCGTTCTATTGCAAAACAACATACTCATTACTATACCATATCAGAAGTTTTCACTATTTTGTTGGCATGTATACATTATAAGACACTCTAGACTCTTGTTTATGCCGAGAATCGGCTAAACCGTAGCTCTGCTACCATTAAATGTAGCACCCCAACCCGTACCCGACCCGGATACGAGTCCGAGATGTCACATTGACTTTTTAAAACGATGTTCTTTCAAAATAACCAAATATTTGAACTCATTTTAAGAAAATACGATGATATATTATTGAATTATTCTTCATTATAAAAACATTTAAGGAAACTACGTATTCATGAACAGTAAAATACGGTATGAACAATCATGAACAGTACCGAGAACAATGCTACAGTGCACCAATGCACTAAAATTTCGAAGCAATACAGTGACTTTCGTGAAACATTCATAAAACTTGTAAAATTTTAACCGTTCATTACTATACATTTACATTTACATAAATACATTTAAAACATTACAAAACTTGATCAGAGCATAAATACTTAATTTACCAACTTTGTTTACATGCCAACCTACTTTCACATAATAAAACATACTATTTAATCTACTTCTAATCTGACCTTCAAATGGAGTTATGTTGTTCTGCTAAGCTTAGCTTTGATCTTCATGCTTCTCAGTACCTACGTGTAAATCGCTTACATGCTAAGTCATAGACTTAGTGAGACATATAAATATAATAATAATAATAATGCATTGCGTATGAATATGAACATGTAATCTATCCATTCAATCATGTCATGTGCAATTCAATATAAACAATAATAATATGGTAAAATATAACTATAATAACGCCCTTACCTTTGATAAAATTTTATAAGCCCATGTACATTTTTGAGAACTCAAGGTATTCGAGTACATTGAGGTTGTGCACTATTGCTATCACCACAGCTCGTATGGGGTCCCACTAGGGGATATGAAATTGTCCCGAAGGACCTATGTACTATATTTGTCTCGAATGACCACTCCTTAAGAACTATATGCATATTCCAGTAGATCAAATCTATCTCAAAAGACCCTGTAAATGTTCCAAAGGATACATATATGTCCCGAAGGAGAACGTAGAACCCTCGACTCTTGGCATGCCAACTATACCTATAGCTCTCATATCGTATACCATTGGCATTATTCTTATGTTTCATATGTTCATGTATTCATGTCATTTCTCTTGTGATCACATAGCTCATATCACTTATCATATCACATGTGCATTTGAATCTATTCACATATATCATTTATCAAATCATATGAACATATATACTTTATGCATATATCATAGTAATTATCATGTATGCATGTTCATAACTATTGTACTATGAAAATCAACATAGGAATTAGACTTATCACAAGTCTTATTCCATTGTACCATACTTATAGTATGCACTCACCTATATCCCTTTACCTTTTCCTCGATCGATCTTACTTGTCACTTGTTCCGGAACTTGTTTAGGCTCAATATCTACATAAATATGATTTTCAAGACAATTATAAGAAGCCTAAACCTTATAATTTGATACTAATAACTTGAGCTAATTTAATGAACCCAATTTCAGCTTTTCCTTTAGGAGTGTATCGATGCACTATGGGTGCATCAGTACACAAAATAGCTTCGAAATCTCCATGCATCGATGTACCCCTTAATGCATCGATGCACATTCAAAAATTATATTAGTGCATCGGTACACACTCATAGTGCATCGATGCACTTGCCCATAATAGACTATTTCCACCTGAAATTCATCAATACTTTACCCAAATTTTCATGTATAACATCCTTATTATGCTACTAAATTCATCTATAACAACTTTAACCAATTTCTATCATTCCAACACCTTATGAACTTCCATATTTCATCCAAATTCTTAAGGCTAAGAATCATACCAAATTTTCTATGTTATCCAAACTTTGATTTAACACTTATAACTTCTTATTCACTCTTTGTAGACACCTATTTTCTTAAAAGATATAACTAGCAAGAGTTTCTCTCCTAAAGGGACTCTTCCACCACCATATATTTTAAATCAACAACTACACCAACAAACATGCAACAACCGGGCAAAGAGTCTAGTTACATTAGGATTCTATTGTTGATAGGATTCTAAGAATATTTAGTTTTTTTTCACTATAAATATATGTAATCCTCCCCATTTGTAAGACAGGGATTGTGATACGAAATACAAGCAGAAATTACGAGCAATCTTAGAGTGAAATTAGAGTTTTTTTTCCTGCAAATTTTCGAAGAGAAATACAAGGTAAATATAGTATCTTTTTCGAGTTTATGCTTGCATGCTTGTGTCTTGTTACATTTTGTATTCGAAAAACACCAAAGAAAACGATTTTTTTTTGCCGATGAACAGGGGCATTTTTCGGGATCTATTTTTATAGATCTAGCCCCCGAGGCTTCTTTTCTTGAGAAAATATTTTGATTTTCGGAATGGGTGTGAAAAAGGGGTAATCTCACTCTTGGTCCCCTCTGTTTTTTAAAGTATTTAATTATCCCCCAAATTCAATGTTTTCTCTTCAAAGTTGGACCTTCACGTTTCGATTCTTTCGATTTAGTCACTTTTTGAAATCCAACTTTTTTCCCTCATTTTATTTATTGTATATATTTTTTATTATATTTATTTACTTTCACGTTATTATATATACACATTTTTTTTATGTTTACTATTATTTTATTATTATTATTTTCTCATGTATATATATATTCTTTTTTATTTATTTTGTCTTCCTAGTGTTTATTTACACATATATATATATTTTTTTCTTTTCTTACCTTTATTTATTTTATTAATATTAATATTAGTATATATATATATATATATATATATATATATTTAAGTATACTTTTCTTTTCATTTACAATATTTCTCTATTTTTGTTTCGAATTATTTATATTATATTAAATTTTTTCTTATATATATATATATATATATATTATGTCATTATTTATATGTATAAGTAGAGATGTATTATTATTATTTAGTTACTACGTATATGTTTTGTTATTATATTTTGTTCTATATGTTTCTATATATATTTCTTATTTTTCTATTATTATTTTTATTTAATACTATGTACATCTTCATTTTTTGTTGTGTTTTATCTTTTGTTTTTATCTAACGTGTTTCTTGACTTTTCAAGGGTGTTTTTTAAAACAATCAGAGGTAAGTAATTAAGGTCAAATTTTACCTTTTAATTTAAACTTGCAATTTTCTTAATTTAAAACAACTGGAAATTACGTAGTACCGAAAGGGCAGTTCAAGGGTGCTAACCCTTCCTTGACTGTAACCGACTCCCGAATCCGACATGTCTCTGGTAAAACACAAATCAGGTAAGAAATAAAGTATCTGGTCTACCTATTTGTTTTAAAATAAAAGATCGGTGGTGACTCCAATCCATTTAATCTAAGTCGAAGCCCAATTCCGGGGCCCAACCGAAAGACGGTTGCGACAGCTTGGCGACTCTGCTGGGGACACAGGTAAGTGAGTCAGGCTAAGGTAATTTCCAGTTGTCTTTTTAATGAAAAAGGTAAGTTTAAATTTTAAGGTAACATTTTGATCCTTATTACTTACCTTTGATTATATTTTTTTCGAGTAAATAGTTGAACTGACCGTTTTCTAATGATTTCAGCTTCCCGAACTTTTTTCATCTAAAGGCTCTAAACCCGAGCCCCGAACCCTGTTTAAGTGGGGGTGAAAGCGACGCATTCGTGTGAATTTATTCACCGTATATGCCTAGCAAGTAGCCTTCGGGATTCATATACCTTATGTCTTCATGTGAATTTATTCTCCGCATAGACATAAGGGAATGTATCCTCTCGAGTTTAACTTAGTCCACACAAGCCTATGATGGGTTTAGGACTAAGGGTCTGGCAAGCCCAAGGGGGCACCAGCAAGGAGAACTCGGGTACCATTTTTATAACCTAAACCGGGAGACTTTGAAGAATTAGAGCCTACCCCAGAACCTCATTTCCAAACCTAGGATGTCTGAATTATTTCATGTTTTACTTTCTGTTCAAAGCATGCAAACTAGACAAATATGCGGTTAGGATTTGTTTGAATTAGCATGCGGGATAGAGATCATGTCCGAGTAGGAATACTAAGCATGTTCGGGTAGATATCATGTGGGGTAGGATTTTTCATTTTTTTTATTTTGTTTTACTTCACTAATTTTTTTTTAATTTTCTCTCTTTTATTTTATTTCCATCATTTGCATCATTCGAAAGAGGTGTTGATCCACAAAAAACGTGTTTGTTAAACATGAATAATCTGCATTAATGGACAGAGGGGTTGTAATACAAGAGATAAAAATACAGAGGACAGTCTACAGGGCGACTATGTGTCACATTCAATCCAGAAGACGTGGTACCCGCAATCGAAGAATATGTCACTTTGCTACATTGTAAAGGACTTCGAATGGACCGGAATTTACACTGAGCACACTAAAGTCAAATTTTTGAGAGGAAAAGGTTGTAGGGGCAAGACGAGGAAAACGTTACTGACCCGGAGATTCCTTTCAAAAACTACGAGAACAAGATGAATTCCAGAAACAAGTCGATAAGCTTCGGATGGAGGGCTTCAATGGCACTTTCGTTAGAAACAAGCTCGGCAGAAAGTGAAGGTCGGAGATGCAGTCCTTTGAGACCTTTTTTGGGGCAAACAGCTTGTCGCTTGCACATTTTAGCCAAAGGAGCCTGAACGGTTCGACAGGATATTCAACCGGTGACAGACGAATGCAAAAGACTAGTTAACATGTCATAAGCTGTTAGGATATTTTTGTCTCTTAAAAGATAAAATACTTTTGTCCCCAATAAGGATTATTCATAATAACAGGCACATTTTTTGGATCAATGCCTCGAGCATTTCATGCATAATGCATCATGCATTTAGACATATTCTGCATTTTATTATTTTCCTTGCATTCGCATCAACTAATGGAAGAATGTCTCAATAAAGGAATAAATACTGGATACACCGCCTCAAGCGTCGGACACACATCATCCGCATAACATCCGCTTGAAAAAGAAAAGACAAATGGAGGCCAGAATTGCTCAAATCGAGGAGAACATGGCCAAATTGCAAAAAGAACTTGAAGATAAGATAAACCGGAGTAGTCTGAGTATTCTGAATACAATCATGAAGAACCAAGAATCTTTGGTTGATCAGATCGTGGCCAAGTTAGTTGGCCTACAACAGACCAGTGCGCCTGGGGCAGGTTCACCGGAAGGGGTAACTATACCACCTATCCCACAAATGGTTGTCTCACCTGAAATCTTATCCGGATTACAAGGGGACTCATATGCTATCAAAGGGAAAGCCATATCTGGTGCAAATATACAAGCTTTTGTGACCAAAACTCATCTGGAAGACTATCACATCCCAGATTTTGACGAGGATGATAAGATAAAGAAGATGGAAAAGAAGATCAAGATGTTAGAAGATCAAATGAAGATGGTCCAAGGGGACCATGATTATTATGGAGTGGATGCAATGGAGCTGAGCCTGGTTCCAGATTTGGTGCTTCCACCAAAGTTTAAAGTTCCTGAGTTTGAGAAGTTCGACGGGAACAGCTGCCCTTCAGCCCATATCACTATGTTCTGTCGGAAGATGACAGGATATGTAGGGAATGACCAACTCCTGATCCACTGTTTTCAGGAGAGCCTGTCCGGTTTAGCCATCCGGTGGTACAACCAACTCAGCCGAACTCATATCAAGACATGGAAAGACTTAGCCAAGTCTTTCTTAGAATAATACAAGCATATCAACGATATGAGACCAGACCGGGTTATGCTACAAAGCCTGGAGAAAAAGCACAATGAAAGTTTTCGACAATACGCACAACGATGGAGGGATCTGGTTGTGCAAGTTCACCCACCCTTGGATGAAAAGGAAACTAGGAAGTTATTCGTACAAACCCTGAAAGCGCCTTACTTCGGGCACCTGGTGGCAATCACATCGGGAAGTTTCTCAGATCTAGTTATGGCTGGAGAGATGATCGAGCTAGCTATAAAACAAGGAAAAATTGAGGGAGATGACTCCAGTAAGAAGCCTCACATGAAGAATATCAACAATGTTAGCACCTACAACGCCAACAAAGGTGTTACGGTCTCCACTGTTGTTGTACCATCCGGTACTTCTAAACGAACTCAGAAGGAACCAAGGCAAGAAAAGATTTGCATCAGTCCAATCCCAATGACGTATGAGGAGTTACTCCCAACGCTAGTTGAGAAAATTTTTGTGACCCCGGTCCAATCCACACCTAGAGAGGCCCCATATCCTGAAGGCCATGATATTAACGCCGTATGCAACTATCATATTGGGAGCTCAGGGCACACCACTGAGAATTGTGGGGCATTGAAACGTAAGGTCCAAGATCTGATCGATTCAGGGGCTTTCACTTTCAATATGTAATGGGGCATTCTGATCGAGAGTCATATGGGGCATCCATTAGGAATTTTGTTGCATTATCAAGCATATCATCTTGTTTGAACTTGTTTTTCTTTCGTACTTCTTATGCGTAAACATTTTTAAGTCACTTGACGTTTAAACAAAATGCTCCCCTCTTAGGAAATGAGCAAATTTTAATCTTGAATTCCTTGAATATCACCTTAATTAAAAAATGTTTAACAATTGAGGTTGTAAATCTTTGACAAATGAAAAAATTGAACCCTGCAAAACAAAGACCCCTTGGTCCTAATTTAAAAGATACATCAGATTACATGTTTTTCTCTTACCAAGCTAAGTTTTCTCTTCTCATGAAGAGTCCATCCAAGGTCTGGCATTCAGACATGTATTAAGAGCGAACAGAATGGGGCAACTAACACATGAGATTGCAAAACTAATTGGTTTATACCTTTGTTTATGATGTTCAGTGATGATAATAATCTTCATAGATGTAATAGTCGAGTAAGCAAATCTAGTTTAGGTCAGTTGTTTGGAAATTGAACTCTAAAGATGAGATCCCTTGACTTTTAAAAAACACCTAGACTATAACAGGTTCTTCTTGACAATCTTAAGAAATTAAATCCGTAAAGCTGAGCTATTCCACTAAGGCAATTGGTTATAGAGGAAACTCGAAAGCCCTGGCTTTATGAATAGATTATGTTCAAACTATGACACTGCTCGGACACTTGGCAATTCGGTGTTTGCTCCACTGCTTTTGTCAGGCCAAAGACTTTGTGATGAGACGAACCCTTCAGTGATTTGTCCCTCTAAAGCTGAGCTATTCCACTAAGGCAATTGGTTATAGAGGAAACTCAAAAGCCCTGGCTTTATGAATAGATTACATTGAAACCATGACATTGCTCGGACACTTGGCAATTCAGTGTTTGCTCCACTGCTTTTGTCAGGCCAAAGACTTTGTGATGAGATGAACCCTTTAGTTAAACCTGATAAAAATGATTATAATAATAAGCTGTCCCTCTAAAGCAATTGGTTGAACACCCCGCCTTTATGGATTCGGCTAGCCAGACAATGGCAAAATAAATCAAATTTATCTAAAAAAGAAATTTTCGGTAATAATAGACTAAGGGAGTTGAGAAACACATGTTATAGTCAAATTCACACGAGCACTCAAGAATTTCATTTTTAGACCGATATTTCTGCACTACCTTTGTTAGAAGAGCTTACGAAACTTGAACAAATGGAAGATTTCAGAGAACTGAAACAGAAGTGTTCTGAAAGGTCTAGTCATTGATTATGCTAGTTGTGTCATTTCGTTCGCCTCCGATCAAAATACCAAATCAAGAAAAAGGGACATGCCATGATCTTCACGATAACCAAATCGATGAAACAAACCCACCTCTAAACCAACTTTTCGATCTTGATATTTGTCAAAGATTTGCAGCTATCAAAGATTAAAAGAGTGTTTGATTCTTTTGATATCCAATGAACTCATGTTTTATGATTTGCTTCAATTGTGAAACCTAGAAAGAGGTAACATTTTCAAAAAGTTCCTTTTGATATTTTTCAAAATTTTGAAAATTCGAAAGAAGAAAAGCATTTTCAAACAAGATAAGTTCTCTGGAAGCATATCTTGGAATTCAACAAATAATCGCTCCGAAGCTCAAGATCGAAAATGAGGCAAAGGAAACCATTTTTGGGGCAAAATTTGATAGGGGAAGGAAAAATTGTCTTGAGGTCTGCAAGAGTACACCCTGGTGGAAATGAAGACAAACTGAGTCAGAGATAGAATGAAGACTACACACGCAACCATTCCCCTCACATCTCAACATATACATCAACATGTACATACATGATGTATGAAATTTGCATCTTTGCATTCATCATCATGAGCAATAAAAACCTTGATTTTTTTCCTCTCTTGAGGGCAAATTCAACAGTAAATAAATTTCGTCTTGGCATACATCAAACATCCATCATCATGATAGTTACATCTCGATACATTTTACAGATCTTTCAGGAGAAGATGGGATTGTCTTGCTTAAGACAGTCTCATTTAAAGCAGATGATTATCTCACTTGAGATTGTTTTTCTTAAAAGAGACTTTGTCTCACTTAAGACTGTTTTACTCGAAAGAATATTTATTTCCCTCAAGATTGTTTTTCTTAAAACAAGATTTTATCTCGCTTGAGATAGTTTCCCTCGAAACAGAAAGTTTTGTCTCACTTGAGACAGTTTCTCTTTAAACATAAACATTGAAAACATTTCCCTTGAAATGAATTTTGTCTCTCTTGAGATAGTTTCCCTTGAAACAAAATCTTGTCTCCCTTGAGACAGTTTCTCTTGAAACATAAACATTGAAAACATTTCCCATGGAACAAAATTTTGTCTCCCTTGAGACAGTTTCTCTTGAAACATAAACATTGAAAGCATTTCCCTTGAAATAAACTGTCTCTCTTGAGATAGTTTCCCTTGAAACAAAATTTTGTCTCCCTTGAGACAATTTCTCTTGAAACATAAACATTGAAAACATTTCCCTTGAAATGAATTTTGTCTCTCTTGAGATAGTTTCCCTTGAAACAAATTTTGTCTCATTTGAGACAGTTTCTATTGAAACATAAACTTTGAAAACAGTTTCCCTTGAAACAAAATCTTTGAATATGTTTTACATTAAACAAATTTCGTCTCTCTTGAGACAGTTTCTCTTGAAACAAATTTTGTCTCTCTTAAGACATGTTTTTCTTAAAACAAAATTTTGTCTCCCTTGAGACAGTTTCTCTTGAAACATCAATCCTTGAATATGTTTTTTTGTGTTACCCTTGATACAGTTTCTCTTGAAACACAAAAAGAAACCTTTGAAATTGTTTCTCTTGAAACACAAAAAACCTTTGAAAATGTTTCTCTTGAAACACAAAACCTTTGAGATTGTTTCCCTTGAAACAAATTTCGTCTCCCTTGAGGCAGTTTCTCTTGAAACACAAAATCTTTGAGTTTATTTCCCTTAAAACAAAATTTTGTCTCCCTTGAGGCCGTTTCTCATGAAACAACATATATCTTTAAGATCGTTTCCCTTGAAACGAATTTTGTCTTTTTTAAGACAACTTCTCTTGAAGCATCATTTAAACCGTTACACTCAGCTCAGGCACATACTTGGGATGGTCGAGAAGCATTTCTCAAATCAAAAAATAGAGTGTGCACATCAGATTTGAACATTTGAAGAATTTGAGATCAGGGATCAGAACTTGAAGATTCCAGAACTAAGATTCCAAAGAAGCAACTGGAGATCGAGATTTCTCTCCTGAGCCCAAAAAATAACATATATTGCATATGCATTTTAGGCATACCTAAGAGCATTGCATCCATCTCATCACATATATACATAACTTTTTCAGGTTTTAGCTAGAGCCAATTTCAACTTCACAGCGAAGGATATTGGACTCAAGACAACACAAGTTCAACTTCACAACGAAGGGACGGCTGGTTGTCAACAAACAATTTCCCAATTTCGGAGCCAATTTCAACTTCACATTGAAGGGCATTGGACTCGAGACAGCACAAGTTCAACTTCACAACGAAGGGACGGCTGACTGTCAACAAAACAATTTCCCAGTTCCAGAACCAACTTCAACTTCACGACAGAAGATATTGGACTCGGAACAGCAGGACCTGCATCGGATTTCAACTTCACGACGAAGGATATCCAATTCTCAGGCTCAACTTCATGACGAAGGGGCCCTATACGATTTCAAATTCACGAACAGATTGACACAACTTCATCTGTAACACCACAACACCAAAGTCTTCAAGACGAGTTTCAACTTCACAACGAAGTATCTTTGGCTAGAAGACAATCCATGAGCTACTTCCAGTACTCTGAGTTCGATTTCAACTTCACGACGAAGGATTTCATGCTCAGAATTTTCCAGTTTTGACTCAAACGCACGACAAGGGGGTCATTTCATATTGACAAATCATTTCAAGGTGGATTCGACTTCGCGACGGAAGAGCCATCCGCAACTCAATTCGACATGGAGTTATTCTTCGACTCCACTGAACGAAAATTTGTGTCTTTTTATCTTTGTCCTATTTTTTGTTCCACGAAAAAGGACAAAGAGGGGCAGCTGTAGACACCTATTTTCTTAAAAGATATAACTAGCAAGAGTTTCTCTCCTAAAGGGACTCTTCCACCACCATATCTTTTAAATCAACAACTACACCAACAAACGTGCAACAACCGAGCAAGGAGTCTAATTACATTAGGATTCTATTGTTGATAGGATTCTAAGAATAGTTAGTTTTTTTTTCACTATAAATACATGTAATCCTCCCCATTTGTAAGACAGGGATTGTGATACGAAATACAAGAAGAAATTACGAGCAATCTTAGAGTGAAATTAGAGTTTTTTTCCTGCAAATTTTCGAAGAGAAATACAAGGTAAATATAGTATCTTTTTCGAGTTTATGCTTGCATGCTTGTGTCTTGTTACATTTTGTATTCGAAAAACACCAAAGAAAACGATTTTTTTTTGCCGATGAACAGGGGCATTTTTCGGGATCTATTTTTATAGATCTAGCCCCTGAGGCTTCTTTTCTTGAGAAAATATTTTGATTTTCGGAATGGGTGTGAAAAAGGGGTAATCTCACTCTTGGTCCCCTCTGTTTTTTAAAGTATTTAATTGCCCCCCAAAATCAATGTTTCCTCTTCAAAGTTAGACCTTCACGTTTCGATTCTTTCGATTTAGTCACTTTTTGAAATCCAACTTTTTTTCCCTCATTTTATTTATTGTATATTTTTTATTATATTTATTTACTTTCACGTTATTATATATACACATTTTTTTTATGTTTACTATTATTTTATTATTATTATTTTCTCATGTATATATATATTCTTTTTTATTTATTTTGTCTTCCTAGTGTTTATTTACACATGTATATATATTTTTTTCTTTTCTTACCTTTATTTATTTTATTAATATTAATATTAGTATATATATATATATATTTATGTATACTTTTCTTTTCATTTACAATATTTCTCTATTTTTGTTTCGAATTATTTATATTATATTAAACTTTTTCTTATATATATATATATATTATGTCATTATTTATATGTATAAGTAGAGATGTATTATTATTATTTAGTTACTACGTATATGTTTTGTTATTATATTTTGTTCTATATGTTTCTATATATATATTTTTCTTATTTTTCTATTATTATTTTTATTTAATACTATGTACATCTTCATTTTTGTTGTGTTTTATCTTTTTTTTTTATCTAACGTGTTTCTTGACTTTTCAAGGGTGTTTTTTAAAACAATCAGAGGTAAGTAATTAAGGTCAAATTTTACCTTTTAATTTAAACTTACAATTTTCTTAATTTAAAACAACTGGAAATTACGTAGTACCGATAGGGCAGTTCAAGGGTGCTAACCCTTCCTTGACTGTAACCGACTCCCGAATCCGACATGTCTCTGGTAAAACGCAGATCAGGTAAGAAATAAGGTATCTGGTCTACCTATTTGTTTTAAAATAAAAGATCGGTGGCGACTTCAATCCATTTAATCTAAGTCGAAGCCCAATTCCGGGGCCCAACCAAAAGACGGTTGCGACACTCTTATGACAAGTCAAATTTAGTTTCAAATTCAACTTATCAACTCTTTTCCAAGAATTCACTTAAAACCCCATTTTCTTTAATCTTTCATAACTTCTTCATCTTTTGATTTTAAGATAACTTAAGCTTTCCTTAAGCTTAGTTATCATCTAATGATCAAAACCCAATCTTAAAGTTAACAAATAATTAACTAAACCAAAAACTTACCTTTAATGGAGACCTACGGGGAGAAGAAGAAGGAGAAGATAAGCTTCCAGATGCTCATTCAACCCCCATGCTTATCCCTTAAATAAGAGATAAATATCTTTTTCATGAAAAGACCACCTTACCCTTCATACTTTCATTCCTCACAATTTAATCCAATACCAGAATTTATCACTTTAAAATTCTAAACTTTTCAATAAATTCTACTTTAATCACTAACTTTTGAACTTTTTATAATTTGGTTACTAACCCATAGTTTGGGATGTTACAAATGCCCGATACTTTGTTCAACCTAGAACTAATCAAAACTAGTCCTAAGTTCAAAAATCAATAAAACAAGGGTTTTAGACAATTTTACCTTGAAAATTCGAATTGAGTGGATTTTGTTGTTGATTGCATGAGATTAATGATAGTAGCAGGATTAGGAGTTGAAATGCAAAAGGAATCTGACTTAAAATAGTTGTTTTGAAGCAATTTTGAGAGAATGTTGAGAGAGAGGGACGGGCGACAAGTGTTTTAGGGGTTTTATGTTTTGGCTAAATGTGAAACATTAAGGATTTAAAGCCAAAAACCCGATGGGTGTATCGATGCATAGCATTGTGCATTGATGCACATTCAAGGACTGTATCAGTGCACCTTCATGGTGTATCGATGCACATTCATGGAGTGTATCGATGCACATTCATGGTGTATCGATGCATATTCAAGGGATGCATCGATGCACTGTCTAGTGTATCGATGCATAGTGCACAAAAATGTCAAAAATCCATTTTTAAACACTCAAAATGTTAAATTATTCAGCTCTAGTGGTATTGGCAACTCATATCACAAAAATTAACAATGTTCAACCAATCAAATCTATTTTATTTGAACATAATATTAATTATCTCTAAAAATCATAAACTCCCTCTAACTAATAGCAAAGAATGCAATCAAAAATATTATTTTTATGAGCATTTTTCAAAAACTAATTAAAAGTGCTAAAATTATTTTAAACACTAAGTGAAGATAGGTCAGTTAAACCTAATTCTCTCCTAAGTGTCCAAAATCTTTCTTTATCTAAAGGTTATGTAAAAATATCCGCTAATTGATGCAAAATATCAACAAATTCTAGAACTATATCTTCTTTAGCGACATGATCTCTAATGAAATGATGTCTAATTTCAATGTGTTTTGTTCTAGAGTGTTGGATGGGATTTTTAGTGAGACAAATAGCGATAGTATTGTCACACTTGATAGGTATGGAATTTACTTCAATTCCATAATCTAAAAGTTGTTGTTTCATCCATAAAACTTGTGCACAACAGCTACCGGTCGAAATGTATTCCGCTTCAGTGGTAAATAATGCAACACAATTTTATTTCTTTGAAAACCATGAAATCAACATATTTCCTAGGAATTAACAAGTACCAGAGGTTCTTTTCCTATATATTTTGCATCCTTCATAATCCACATCAGAGAAAGCATGCAAGCTAAAGCTAGAGTCTCTAGGATACCAAAGTCCTAAACTAGGAGTACCCTTAAGGTATCTAAAGATTCTCTTAACGGCTAGTAAATGTGATTCCTTAGGGCATGATTGAAACCTAGCACATAAGCAAACACTAAACATAATGTTCGATCTACTTGCGGTTAGATAAAGCAAAGAGCCAATCATTGACCTATATAATTTAACAATCATACATTTACCTCCTTCATCTTTGTCAAGCTTTGTAGATAAGCTCATTAGAGTGGCATGAGGTTTCCCATTTTCCAATCCAAATTTCTTGAGCATATCCTTGACGTATTTTGCTTGATTGATGAAGATGTCATCTTTCCTTTGCTTGATTTGGAGTCCCAAGAAAAATGAGAGCTCCCCCATCATGCTCATCTCAAATTCACTCTGCATTAGCTTAGAAAATTCTTGGCAAAGAACATCATTAGTAGAACCAAAGATTATATCATCAACATAAATTTAAACTACTAATAAATCTTTACCTTTATGCTTTAAAAATAATGTAGTGTCAACCTTCAATTTTGAAAAACCTTTTTCAATTAAAAAAATGACAATCTTTCATACCAAGCTCTAGGAGCTTATTTTAAACCATAAAGCATTTTTTTCAATTTAAAAACATGATCTGGAAATTTTGAATCTTCAAAACCAGGAGGTTATTCCACATATACTTCTTTTATAAAACCATTTAAAATGCACTTTTAACATCCATTTTATATAATTTAAATTCATTAAAATATGCAAATGCTAATAACATTCTAATTGCTTCCATCCTAGCTACAAGAGCGTATGTTTCATCATAGTCTATGCCCTCTTCTTGAGTATAGCCTTGAGCAACAAGTCTAGCCTTGTTTCTCACTATATTACCCCTTTCATCAAGCTTATTCCTAAATACCCATATAGTACCTACAGTAGATTTATTACTAAGTCTTTCAACTAATGTTCATACTTTACTTCTCTCAAATTGATTTAACTATTCTTGCATAGCCATAATCCAATGTTCATCATTTAATGCTTCTTTAATATTCTTAGGCTCTATGCATGAGATAAATATAACATAATTACATATATTTCTAAGAGAAGATCGAGTTGTTACCCCTTTGGATGGATCACCTATTGTCTCACCATCCTTGACATAGTTGTATTCTCTAGGGTAAGAGACTTCCCTTTCTTCAATGGTTAGATTCTCGAGAACATCATGAGTTTCCTCATCTTTCGTTTCTTTCTTTAATGATGGTTCTCCAACGTCATGTCTAACGTCATTTGTGTTTACAATACCTACATCATCATTCAAACAAGAATCCTTCCTCAGAAGGGAATTATCATCGAAAACATGTATAGACTCTTTTACAACTAAAGTTATTTTATTAAATACTCGATAAGCTTTAGAATTTAAGGAATAACCCAGAAAAATTCCTTCATCACTTTTAGCATCAAATTTTCCAAGATTTTCTTTATTGTTGTTTAAAATAAAACATTTACATCCAAAAGGATGAAAATAGCTAATGTTAGGCTTTTTATTTTTGAAAAGTTCATATGGAGTTTTCTTCAAAATTGGCCTAATCATTACATGGTTTATAACATAACAAGCGGTATTTGTGGCTTCCACCCAAAAATATTTTGGCAAATTATTTTCACAAAGCATGGTTCTAACCATTTCTTCTAAAGTTCGATTTTTCCTCTCAACAACTCCATTTTATTGAGGGGTTCTTGGTGCTGAAAATTATGGCTAATACCATTTGAATTACAAAAATCAATCAATCCAAGATTTTCAAATTTAGTAAATCCAAGATTTTCAAATTCAGTACCATGATCACTCCTAACGCTAGTTATGGAGTAACCTTTTTCGTTTTGGATTATTTTTGAAAATGTGATGAACTTTTCTAATGCTTCATCTTTAGTACTTAAGAATATAACCCAAGTATGTCTAGAATAGTCATATACCAATACAAAGCAATATTGTTTTCCACACAAGCTAACAGTCCTAATTGGCCCAAAAAGATCTATATGGATCAATTGTAATACTCTACTAGTTGATATATCATTAATGGACTTAAAAGAAGCTCTTCTATTTTTCCTTTAGCACATGCATCATAGATTTTATCATTATCAAATTTTAGCTTTGACAACCCTCGTACTAAATCTCCTTGAATTAGTCGTTGTAAAACACTCATGCTAGTATGTCCTAGTCTCCTATGCCATAACCAACTATCATGCTCATCCTTAGCAACTAGGCATAAATTAGTCATATTTATTAAATCTAGATGCACCATGTAAATGTTTCTTATTCTATGACCAACAAGCATAATCTGATTAGATGCAATGTCAATGACTTTACAACCATTTGTTTCAAATAAGACATTGTATCATTTATCACAAAATTGACTAATACTCGATAGATTATGCTTTAACCCATTAACATATAATTTTTTTTAATTTGTATGGAAGAGGTATTACCTATTGTACCTATACCTTCAATGTGACCTTTTGAATTATCACCAAAATTCACCTCTCCTCCATTTTTATCGTTAAGTTCTATGAACCGGCTCTTGTCTCCGATCATATGTCTTGAGCATCCACTATCAAGGTACCATGAGTTTGAATTTGTTTCCCATGCCTTGTAGCAATGCTCATTTCCCTACAAACATAGATTAATTTTTTATTTTTGGTACCCAATTTGTTTGGGTCCATATTCATTAGTCTCCAAAATTCTAGTCCCCTTAGGTATCCATTTATGTATGATATCCTTATCTTTAGTAGTAATGAGTTCTTTAGGAGCCCATATACTTCTAATGATTTTTCCATTAGAGGTTCTTTGGGGACCTCTATGATTGTAGTTTTTAAAACTTTTTCTAACAAAGTTGGATTTAGAACTTTCTCCATTTTCAAAACATTTTGTTCCAACTTTATCAAAAGAAGTTTTAAGATCATCAATTTCTTTTTGATGATCATCGTTGACCTTTGAAAGTAAATTATACAAATTAGAATTTTTCTTTTCAAACTCATCTAGTTTGATTTGCAAATCTTTGATTTTACTTTCAAGATCTTTGTTGGTCTTGGATATGAGATTATTTTCATTTTTCAGCTTTGAAATATCATTTTTGTATTTTAAAAATAATTTCTCATGATCCGAAGCCAACCCATTATATTCCTCAAACAGCTCATCAAAAGAATAATCTTCGAAATTAAATTAGCTAGAGGATACCTGAGAGATTTCCCTGATGGCCATCAAGCACAAGTTTGCTACTTCTTGTTCCTCTTCATCAGAACATTCATCATCGCTTCATGTAGCCACGTGAGCCTTGTGCTTTTTCTTCGATTGACCCTTGGCAATCTTATTTGACATGACCCGACTTTTTGTACTCGTAGCAAATAATAGGGTCTTTCTCCTTCGGTTCGTTTTTAAAGCCTTCATTTCGTTTGAATTTTTTTTCTCGGTTGGGCTTCATCAATTTTCTGAACCGTTTGGCAAATAATGTCATTTCCTTGTCATCGTCATCTTCATCTGAATCACTCTCATCTTTTGTGGATTTGAGAGTAATTCCAAAATTTTTCTTTTTCTCCGTCTCCTTTTTTGTCTCATCTCTTTTCTCGAGGTCTACCTCATCTTGAAGCATCATTTCTTGTGTGAGGAGAGAACCAATAAGCTCATTGAGGGTCAAGGATTTTAAGTTTTTAGCCTCGATGATCGTCGTCTTCTTTGATTGCCAAGATTTTAGAAGGGAGTAGACTAACTTCCTCACAAGCTTCTCGTTTGTAATGATCTCTCCATATGATTTGAGACCATTGACAATCATGGAAAATCTATTCGTCATAGCTTTGATGTCTTCATCCTGTTTCATCTTGAAATTTTCATAGCTATGAGATAGAAGACTAATTTTAGACTCTTTTACCTTGTTTGTGCCTTCATGAGTAACTTGTAGTTTATCCCATATCTCCTTGGCGGTTGTACAAGATAAAACTCTTCCGTATTCATCTGGTCAAGAGTACAAAAAATAATATGGATAGCCTTTGAGTTGAGCTGAAACATTCTTCTCTCTACTTCACTTCACAATCTTGAATGAGTGGAAGGAATGAAGTATCTATCTTCTATGATATTTCATGCTCCCATATCACTTGCTTGAATGAAATACCTCATTCTATTCTTCCAATAAGCATAATTAGCTCCATTGAAGAAAGGAGGCTTCTTAACGGGCATAGAATCAAGACCGAAGTCGGAGTTTGAAGTGGAGGCCATTGATGACTTGAATATTGATATAACTCTTCCCGAATCAACTCAAGAGGTTATTAAACCTTCAAATGAGTGAGGCTTTGATACTAATTGTTGAGTTAATTGATCGACGAAATATCCAAGAGGGGGTGAATTGGCAATTAAAATTTTGTTGGAAGCTTTTGCAGAAAATAGAAAATATATGCACAACGATTTAGGGTGGTTCGACTTTCTCAACCAAAGTCTACGTCCACTACCTTAGCTATCTACACTAAGGATTTTCCAATAAATTCACTAACTTTTTCTTTCTTTTGAGGACAAAGAGTAATCTTACAACTCCCTCAAGAATTATACCACAAATTCTTGAAAACACTCTCTCCCAAAGAGAAATACACAAATTTGCAAACTTACAGAAAAACCTCACAAGGAAATATGTTTGCACAATTCTATAACAAAGAAATAACACTCAAGAATGAATACAATTGAGTACAAATGGTGTTCTTGAAAGCAAAAATGAATATGGAATGAAAATTGGCTTGAATTACTCAAACTTGATGTTTAAAGCTTTCTCTTTGTTTCTCTCATAATTGTTGTTGATTAATGGATCCTAAGCTTGTTTAAATACACCTTGAATCAATTCTGAACATTGAGGATCATTGGTGAATTCAATAGAGTCATTATTGTATGAAAACATTTAAATAAAACATTTGGGAGCATGTGTGCATCGATGCATACTCAAGGTGCATCGGTACACTATGTGTAAAATTCAAATATTTTGACCGTTATAAGACTTAGTGCATCTGTACACTAGGGGTGCATCGGTACACTAGTTACAATTGATGTTTAAAAAGATTTAAGAGTGCATCGATGCATGGCCTGTGCATCGGTACATAAAATGCATTCGAAATGGGTGTGCATCGATGCATCATGGAGTAAATCGGTACATCCCTTCATAAAATTGATTTTTGGCTCAATTTTGGTTCTAAATTCTTTGTAAAATTGTTTCAAAAATATTTTAAGTTTAAAACACAATTTTACACTTTAGTAAGGATTGAAATTGATCTTTGAAAAAAACTTGGAGTAATATTTTGATATTCGAATAATTGAATCGAATATACTTTAAAAATGATTGTGAAATCTTAAAATTCAATAACCCTTAATTTGTTATATCGAAACATCAAAATATTTTCAACACAATACGTAGCAGAACTGACTCTTCGTCCTCATAATCTTGTGGTAACCGAGTTACTCCTTCATTGCTTGTTGAATATGGTTCTTCCTCAAATTTTACAGTCAACTCGATGTTCCTATGTATCACCTCAAATTTTGGGCTAGTAGTTTCAGGTTTACCCGAAAGGTAAATGAACCTAATAGATTTCATGATTTAAGCTGTTAGGTTTAATTATGTTATATTTGGGCCTAATTAGCCACAAAAATGGATTTTTAAATATGAGACTAAAGACCAACGACTAGAAGTGTAATCAGACCATTGATGGAAATTAAAGTTAAACTTTGGGGTTTTATATCAAGCTTTCACGTGAGCTTCACATTTCCTCTTCATTTTCTTCATTTCTTATTCCTTCATTTTCTCCAAGTAGCCATAACTCCAAGGTAAGGTCTTTAACCTTTTTCTTATTTTATTTTCATCTTAAATTCCCCCAACAACATCATTTTGGAGATTTAAGCTTTGGGTTTATTTTGTATGAAAAAGAGGGTTTTCATTATCCAAGCCTTGAGGAGGGTGATTTTTAGCTAAATAAGGTTTATTTTGAGTTTTTAAAATCAGGGTATATTTTTGTGTAGTATCAATACTCAGGGTATCAGTATCGATATTGAAGACCCAATTTCGCAACAGAATATATTTTTGGTATCGATACTCATAGGGGTATTGATACATGACCTTAGGGTATTGATACTACAAGTTGAGTATCAATACTACTCTCTTTGGATGGTCAGATTAGACCCATTTAAGGTCAGTAAGAGCTAAAGACAATTTGTAATAGTAAGACTTAGTTTGTGACAAACATAAACGACCAAGTATACATATAAACACTCGCAAGAGCATATTACATCAAGAGTAATTGTATTAAGCGTAACACACCAAAGTATCTTCGAACGTAGATGAATACGAATAATCAGTATGATGATTATATCAAATTCTGTGGTTGCAAAAACTATGAGCTTCGAGAATATCAGTGAACCCATGAAAAGTAAGTTGTCATTTTTAGTTCAAGAAATTCTGAAGGGAATTACTATAAGATCGAATAGAGTACCGCTACTTAGAAATAAACCCGAGTCGGAGATCAGTCTATCCAGTTCCTCAGATAATAAGTAAGCCTTTGCCTAATGTTCTAGATGAGAGAACAAGCAAGATGACAATAAATGTGATGCTGACTTCACTTTAGTGAGTCCGATTATGTTAAGGTATACCAAGGTTACCTTAATTTCCCTAGTGGGTCATTACCAGTGCGCGAGGTACTTTAGGGACTAATTAGTGTGCGAGACCCAAACACTCGTGAGGAGTGGGTTAGAAAAATCAGTATTATGTGACTTAGGGGCATTAGATTTGTATTGTTAGTTCAGTTGGGTAAGCTTTCGATACACGTAAATTTTTGTTCTTACCTCTAAGCTTTTTCGTATTCAAGGTAGGATGGGGTGTTGCTCTGAGATGTACGTAAATTCCTCCAACCACACTACCAAACCTATCCCATGTCTGTTTTATGTCAGTCATGCATGTATAGTCCCATCAGTATAGTATGTCAGATATGTTAAAGTTTGGCTTGAAGGCTATGTGAGACCAAGTTAATGCTTCAGTTTGTGCAAGAATTGTACTGATGTTATGTGTAACAACCCAACTCGTATCCGACCCGGATATGAGTCCAAGGTATCACATTGACTTTTCAAAACGTTTTTCTTTACAAATTAGCTAACATTTAAATTCGCATTTCAAGAAAATGAATATTTTACATTAATTAAAATCAATTAGTTTTAAATCATATTAGAGCATATATATAATTCAAAACATTAATTACATGCCAACTACTTTCAATAAAACAACATACATATGATTCAAAACTCTTTTCTGATCTGATCTTCGGAAAGGAGAGGCTGACCTGTCTTGCTCCTCTTTGCTCCTTAATCTTCTCGAAAACCTACGTGTGAAACATTCAGGTGCTAAGTCTATGACTTAGTGAGACATATAAAACATATAATGTAAACTATAAATTCTAACAATACATGCATATTTCATACTATCATATCATACAACCTCATATACCCTTTCATGTAACAAATACATACATATATATATATCATCATTCACATTTTTAGTGTTATCATATATTTTTATCACTAGTTCCTTTTTATCATATAATATTATACTTATCATTTATACATATCATATAACACATACAACCAACTATGTCCATGCACGCATATCATCATTATTCTAATCACCTCATTGTCATTGTCATTATCACTAATCCATTTAGAACATATAATCTGGTAGTTAACCTTTGTAGCACATCATACCATACTTTTTTCAATCAAAACACATTACTTCACACAATGTTTCTTTATGTTATCTCTTTATTAGCCCATGTATACTTCTGAGAACTAAAGATATGTTAGTAAATAGAGGTTGTGTACATATGTTGTCACCGCAGCTCATATAAAGTCCCACTAGGGGCATATAGAATTTGTCCCGAATGACCACGTAGAAATGTCCCGAATGACCACATAGATGTCCCGAAGGACCACATATAACATATATATCCCGAAGGACTACCCTTTAAGGATCACATACATATTCCAATGGACCAAATAGGTGTACCGAAGTACCGCATATATGTTCCAAAGGATTACATATATGTTCCGAAGGACTACGTAGAACCCTCGACTCTTGGCATGCCAACTATACCTCTAGCTCTCATTTCACATAACATAGGCATTATCATTATGTTTATCACATTTTCACATATTCATATATTATAAGCATAATCTCATAGATCACTTTCACATAACTCATATCATACTTTCATATAAACACATGTCTCTTATCACATGTCTTATATCTTGTGATCATGTAATCACATAACTTATAGTCGCATGGATTATTTTATAGACATGTATTCACATACTTTACTATTACATAATTTATATCATATGTTTATATAGACATATAAATCATCACCATATAACATATATAACATATACATATCACATAAAGTGTAATACATTCCATGCATGTTCATATAATCACATAGATTCTTATTACATATTCTATATCATATTCTTATATTATTGATTCATAATATAGTTTACACCAACGTCACATAACTTATTTTACTTTTTCACTTCTTTATATAATTTCATTATACTAATTATTTATTATACCATCATGTACCCCTTTTCATATAGTTTATACATCAATGCCATATAGTTTATATCCTAGTTTCACATAATTACTATATCATATTTCTTATATACTAATTTCTTATCTTCCCTTAGTTCATTTTCACATAGCTTGTCATATAAACATATATTCTCATAACTTATTATTAACTAGTTCTTACAACATTCCATATGATTTCCTATATCTTTGTATTATACCTCGTATCACATAAGAATCTAACAAGTTTTAGATCATAGTTACATTTAACATATAAACATTCATATATAATGTATCTGATATATTCATATACTCATTTATGTCAATATTTCTAAACTTATATTATGTTCTGTTGAATAATCGGGTAAAGAAAATAGAAAGAACACAAGAATTTTAACGAGGTTTAGCAATATGCTTACGTCCTCGGTGCCTTAGGCGGCGCTAGTTTTCATTCAATTCAATGTCTCTTATGTTTAGGTTACATCTCATTTTATAATAAATAAACCCTGGTACATATTTACAAAAATAACCCTGTACCATACCGCAAGACTGCGCACCCCCAACCCACATAATCGTAACCTCCACTATGAGACTTTCTCGGTATATTTATGAGCCATACCTAACAAATCTCCACATTTGCAAATATCATGCCCCTTCGGAAACATTCAATGTGGGTTGGATTACCTTACTTCTTTAACAACTCGAAACACTCAACAAGTCCAAGCAATGCATGAACTTGTCTGTCGTAACTGGCTTGGTGAACATATCAGCGACATTCTCATCAGTATGTACCTTCTGAAACAAAATCTCTCCAGATGCAACCAACTCTCTGATCTTGTGAAACCTTACATCAATATGCTTAGTTTTAGCACGATATACTTGATTCTTAGTCAATTAAATAGTACTTTGATTGTCACAACGCAACTGAACCCCACCTTGCTGAACACCCAACTCCTTCACTAAACCAGTAAGCCATAAAGTTTCTTTTGCAGCTTCAGCCACTGCCATGTATTCAGCTTTAGTTGTAAATAATTCCACAACAGATTGAACAGTAGACTTCCAACAAATAGACCATCCACCAAGAGTAAAGACATACCATGTCGTAGATCTTCTATTATCCAAGTCACCTGCATAGTCTGAATCCACATATCCTACAACCAAAGGATTATCCCGCTGACTACCAAAAACAATTCCATGTCCCACAGTACCCTTTAAGTACCTAAAGATCCACTTGACTACTTCCCAATGTTGCTTACCAGGTTTAGACATATACTTACAAACTTGACTAACAACATGAGCTAAATCAGGACAAGTACATACCATTGCATACATCAAGCAGCCAACATCATTAGAATACGGAACCTTTTCCATATATTCAGCTTCCTTATTTGTCTTAGGGAACTGTTCTGATGAGAGCTTAAAGTGATTCGCCAATGGAGTGCTCACTAGTTTTGCGCTACTCATCGCAAACCTTTTTAGCATTTTCTCAACATAACCCCGTTGAGATAGCCACAGTTTCCTTGAGTCTCTGTCCATGCAAATTTCTATTCCGAGAATTTTCTTTGCAGTACCTAAATCTTTCATATCAAATTCCTGACTCAATAAAGTTTTCAAACCGATAACATCATCCATGTTCTTCGCAGCAATTAACATATCATCAACATACAGTAACAAAAAAATAAAAGAACCATCATCAAGGCTCTTAACATAGACACAACAATCATACTCACATCACTTGATGCTAATCTTGATCATATAGGAGTCAAACCATTTGTACCATTGTCTTGGAGACTGTTTCAACCATACAAATATTTCTTCAATCTGCAAACTAAATGCTCTTTTCCAGGTTGAGTGAAACCTTCAGGCAGCTGCATATAGATCTGATCCTCTAAATCATCATGCAAAAAAGCAGTTTTAACATCCATCTGCTCTAAATGCAAATTCCAACTAGCCACCAATACAATTACTGCTCGAATTAAAGTGTGTCTGACCACATGAGAAAATATTTCATCATAATCAACTCCTTTCTGCTGTGAAAAACCCTTTGCTACCAAACGAGCCTTGAACTTCTCCCCCTCTTTTTCTGTTACTGCTAGTTTCTTCTTATATACTCATTTGCAACCAATAGGCTTTTTGCCCTCAGGAATGCGAACTAACTCCCATGTGCGATTGTGATTTAAAGACTTCATCTCCTCAACCATGGCAGCCATCCACTTGCCATTTTCCTGACTAGTAACAGCATCATGAAAAGTAACTGGATCATAACTGCTAACAGTAAGTGCAAAAGAGACCAAGTCTTCAAAGCCCAGTCTGTTTAGATGCTTTATATTCGTCTGTCTCACCCTGTCTTTGGCAAGACTATAATCCTACAAATCAACCATAGCGAAACCACCAGAAGTCAGTTGAGAAGTTTCTGTTTTCTCAACTGGAAACTGCTCGATATCCACCACTGGCGTGTCTTTCTTCTACTGTAACATGGATTGTTCATCAAAAACAACATCTCTACTGGTCACAATTTTCTTCGCAACTAGATCCCAGAACTTGAATCCTTTGAAACCTGTCTTGTAACCCAGAAAAATACACTCCTTCAATTTTGCATCAAGTTTGGATCTCTATTCAGCAGGTACATGCACATAAGCAGGACAACCAAAAATTTGTAAGTGATCAAAAGTAACATCATGACCAGTCCATACCTCTTCTACAACTTTCTCATCCAATGATTTCCATGGTGATCTATTGATAAGATAACACGTCATGTTAACAGCCTCAGCCCAGAAGTGTTTGGGAAGCCCAGAAGTGTTTGGGAAGCACCACGTCTTCTGGATTGAATGTGACACATAGTCACCTTGTAGACTATCCTTTGTATTTTCATCTCTTGTATTACAACCCCTTTGTCCATTAATGCAAATTATTCATGTTTAACAAACACGTTTTTGGTGGATCAACACCTCTTTTAAATGATGAAAGTGATGAAAATAAAATAAAATAAAGATGAAAAGAGTTAGTGAGGTGAAAAATAATCAAAAACGATCATAAAAATGAAAATCCTACCCCACATGATATCTACCCCACATGCTTATTATTCTTACCCGGCCATGATCTCTATCTCGCATGCTAATTTAAAACAAATCCTAACCGCATATTTGTCTAGTTTGCATGCTTTGAACAAAAGGTAAAGCATGAAATAATTCTGGCATCCTAGGGTTTGAAATGAGGTTTTGGGGTAGGCTCTAATTCTTCAAAGTCTCTCGGATTAGGTTCTAAAAAAACGGTACCCGAGTTCTCCTTGCTGGTGCCCCCTTGGGCCTGCCAGACCCTTAGTCCTAAACCCATCACAGGCTTGTGTGGACTAAGTTAAACTCGAGAGGACACATTCCCTTATGTCTATGCGGAGAATAAATTCACACGAAGACATAAGGTATATGAATCCCGAAGGCTACTTGCTAGGCATATGCGGTGAATAAATTCACACGAATGCGTTGCTTTCACCCCCACTTAAAACGGGTTCGGAGCTCGAGTTTAGAGCCTTAGATGAAAAAAGAATTTAAGGGCTGAAATCATTGAGAAAACGGTTAGTACAACTATTTACTCGAAAAAATATAATCAAAAGTAAGCAATAAGGATCGAAATGTTACCTTAAAATTTAAACTTACCCTTTTCGTTAAAAAGACAACTGAAAATTACCTTAGCCTGACTTACTTGAGAGTCCCAGTGGAGTCGCCAAGCTGTCGCAACCGTCTTTCGGTTGGGCCCCGGAATTGGGCTTCGACTTAAAAAATATGGATTAGAGTCGCCACCGATCATTTATTTAAGAATAAATAGGTTGATCGGATACCTTATTTCTTACCTGATCTGCGTCTTTCCAAAGATGTGTCGGGTTCGGGAGTCGGTTACAGTCAAGGAAGGATTAGCACCCTTGAACTGCCCTTTCGGTACTACGTAATTTCCAGTTGTCTTTGATTAAGAAAATTATAAGTTTAAATTAAAAGATAAAATAATGATCCAAAATTACTTACCTTTGACGGATTTACAAATATACCCTTTAAAAGTCAAAATATGGGTTAGAAGAGATGAATAAATGATAAATAAAGTAAAACAAATAAAATAAGGAGATTAAGAAAAAAATAAAGTAAATATAAAATGAATAGAATATATAAAATAAAAAATACAATAACACTAATATATACATAGCAAACAACTAAATAAAAATAAAATGATAATGCAAATAAATAAATAAAACAAGTAAAAGAATATAAAAACATAAAATATAGGATAAAGATAAAAAAAATAGATAAATAAATGAGTAAAATATATAAAAAAGTAAAAACATATATATATAAGTAAAATAATAATAATAAAAAAATCAAAAGTAATATACGTATTTATACATGTAAAATAAGAAATATATATATATATATATATATATATATATAACACTAAAAAAACATATATACATATATAATAAAATTAATAGAAAGTAACATGCATATATAACAAGAATAATAAAGTAGAAAAAAATGATTTAGGGGGTGAATTAAATATTTAAAAAAAATGAACAAGCCTCGGGGGTAGATCTAGGTTCGAAACTTCGAAACCCCACCCCTTTTTGGTTATATGCGCAACCCACGTTTTGGGTTATTCGAACCAAATCTCAAGAAAAATAACGTACACATGCGAGAAATGAACGAACCAATGTAAAAAGATGCTACCTTTTATTTCCTTTTCAAATCGTTTACAATAGCTTTGCCTTTGCATTTTTCGTGCTTTCCTCTGTGTTTTGTGTGTAAATCGTGTGTTATAATAGTGAGTTACAATGACTATTTATAGTGCTTGTGGATCCTATCTTTAAGAGTTTAAATCATAGTAGAACTCTATCCTATTTTAGGAGTTTGAATCCTAACAAAATTCTATCTTATTTTTAAGAGTTTGAATCCTAGTAGGACGAAAAGGTGTGTTGACACTAACTACACCTGGGAATTTAGGATGACGTTATTAGTGTTTTAGGAATAACTGATTTAGATTAGCAGTGTATAAGGAATAACTAAAGATTAAAGGATTTTTATTGAATAGATTTCAAGTCGAACAAACTATGAAATTGCGATGAATCTGGAAATGATTGGAATTCGTTTCGTTTGCCTAAATAGGGAAAAGGATACTTTTTTTATTGGTTCCATTTGTACTTTTGTTTATTAAGTTACGGCTTCATTTCTATTTCTAATTCTTAATTTGGCTTATTTTTATGGTAATGCCTTTTCAACAATTGATGCATTTTAATACTTTAACCATTACACATTAATATTCAATACTGTTTACATTAATATTTAATATTAAATATTCTATTAACTTATTCGATTGTCAACATATGCCACATGCTAGTACCATACTGTTTATATTATTAATTAATATTTCTATTAACTTAGTCTATTGATTAGTTGATGTTCAGTTTTCATTAACTTATTCTATTGATTAAGACAGAAGTTAACATATGCCTTGTGTTCATGCCATACTATTTACACTAATATTGTTTGATTATTAATCTATTTTTATTTTTATAATGGATTTTCTAGAAATACGAAATGGATAAAAGTTGGATGGATTTATCAAGGGTAAGCGGCGACTATCAAATGGAAGTCGAAGTTGAAGCGAGAGAAGCAACATATCAGAAAAAATATGAACTTCAAAATCAACTTGAAGCTATGAAACAGTGGAATCAAGCGATGAATTCTTCATCCTAGGTTATTTCTTTGTTTAATGTTCTGTTTATTCTAGTGAATAATGTTGAACTACGTTACATTTTAGTTATATGTTTGTAAACTTTGAATTATTCATATTTTTATATATTTTTACTTAATTGAAATTGTAATTACATTTCAAGGTTGTTATTGGATATTGGTACATGTTAAATTTGGGTAATATAAAGTAGGAACAAAAAATATTGAAAATCAGTTGTGATTAGCGATGTTTTAGGATGAAAAATGCCACTAATGGAGTACATAATTAGCGGTGTTTGAGTAAAAAATGCCACTCATACGTAATTATTAGCGGCTTTTGTAATAAAAACCTTACTTTTTGCGGCGTTTGTATCCAAAACGCCGCTAAAGAACATGACTTTTTGCGGCATTTGTTATCGTAAAACACCGCTAACAGTTGCGGCGCTCGTTTGACCGCTGTTTGTGGCGTTTTTTGTGAGCCAGGACTGTTTTTAGCGGTGTTTACGCTGCTATAGGTTTATTATGTTGTTGTGTTTATTTTACAAATGAGTGAATTATACGAATAACCCTCTTTATTTTTTGTCTGACCGACTTTGATTATCAATTCAAAAATTAAGTGCTTTTGGCTTCTTATATTATCAAGTTGTTCGATTTTAGTCCAATGGTCGTCAACTCTCGTTAACAAAAACTTTAGTTGGTAATTAAAAAATAAAAAGTAATACTCGTGTATTATTGTTATTATTATTATTAACCGTAGCTAACAAGAAACCATAGCTCATAATGCTCAGCTCCGTACAAGAGGTATATTTGTGCAAGTTCAGACCCCTATGTTTAAAAATCAATGGCTTTATAATTACGATTGATGCAGTATTTTCGTACCCACAACTCCATACAACCTTTGTTCAATGGCGGAGGTAGTGCAAGTGCTGTTAATGGAGTGAATACACCCAATGGGACAAAGTCAACGGGGAAGACAATTAAAAGAAAGGAAAGAGAAAAAGAAACAGGAAATGAGAGCTCACAATGCACATTTCCACGCAACCATATTAGTTGTTGTAATTGTCTCTGCCCTAGCAGCCATTGTAGTGGCCACGCCCACCACCTCAACTTTTTCTGCGTCGGAAAAAATGAAGAGTCAACCAAGATCGACATGACCTAATGCGTGGAGACAGCTGAAGCCATGGAAACCGAATGTGACCATCTTGTTTTGCCTTGGGTTGTGAGCTTCGCTGTTAATGTTTGTTCATTTGAAGATAAAGTGCCTCTTATAGCTGCTGCAGCTACAGGCAAAGAAATTCCATTCCATAATCCATCTACTTGACTTCAAAGAACCTTCATTAAAACAAGCTTTCAAATGAACACGTACATGTGCAAGATATGTGACGCATTGTTGTTGTAATTTTTTTCTCAGACATTTGTCAAGATTTAATTCTTTCCCATCTCCAACATCCAACCTTTTGAGAAAGAAAAATAAACCAAAGTCATCAGAGAAATGGATGTGAAACTCCATTTTTTTAACTTTTAGAGAGGTGATGATGAATAGTTAAGAACCCAATTCTCAAAGGCTGCGAAAGAATTATTGATTACCAGTAGAAGAACAAGCTCTCTTTCACCTGATAACCAAACATCATAGATAAGCTCAAATTAATTTTCAGGAGACGACGATCCCCACCTGCCTCCTCTTGGTCAATTTATGTTCGTAAGTTAAATGGAATTCATGTAAACATTTATATTAAAGACGATTTTTTATGCAAGTAGAAGTCACTAGTTTTAGGAAAAAATTTCCCACACAACTGTTACACTTATATAGAACCCTTCTTTGACTATTTGAAATCTTCTCTCAAGGGATAACCAAGCTCCCTGATGTAATTTTTTAGTCTCGTTTCTATTTAAAAAATTTAAAATTACAATAATAGTTTACAATCATAAGTTTGAACCAAACATATAATTAGAACATTTTTTATAATCATTGACACATGAAACTAACCACTTAATATCATGTAAGGAAAATATTAAAAAACTCTTCCAAAAAAACTCGAATAAAATAAAAAAAGGAATATATCTAAATGCATCGACAAGCGAACCACAACAGGGGATCAAGTTACTGAAAGACCATAACAATCGCGAATCAGAGTCGAGCATCGTGAGAAAACTATCTTCGAATGTAACCCGCAAATCCAAATTCAATGTAAGAGTCCAAAGTAGGGCATATAAACATGATAACAAATAAGTATCATATTCATCAACAAAAAAATCTTCTGCCCTTTTTGTGCCCCACCAGTAATGTTCTTACACGTGTATTTCTATTTTTTCACGGCAAAACTTATAATCTTCAAAAAAAAAATATGTATATACTTTCCTCTTTTACTTCATCTTCCACAATCCACTTCTACTGTTATATTTAAAGATACCGTGAAGCAAATTTATCTTCTTATGGTGGTAGGTATCTGTCAAGTTGATCTATTGATTTCACTGTGTTCATGTAACTAAACAACTCTTAATTTAGGGATAACTCTTTACGTACAAAAGGTTAGGCAGTTTGACTTGGTTTTGTTTAATAGATTCAACTTATTGGCTACTGTTTCCCAGTCTCACAAAAAAAATGCTAATGGGCTGAGTGTTTATTTTGTCTTTGTTGATTCGGTTTAACCACGAAATAAACTTCCGATATGTGCCCATCTTATAAAATGAACTTGTTATTTGGAAATAGTTGGTGGTTATTAGTTGGACAATGCTTAGAAGTTTTTGGAAGAACATTCCAAGTGCAATTCTCATTGGCTCGTTCACTTCTGCGGGGAAGAGAAGGTTACTGATTTCTTATGATTGCAGGTAGAAAACACACGTTCTCCCACTTCTGAATCTTGATAATTGACAGCGGCAGATATAACATGTCTATTGCTCTGTTTCAAAAACAATTGATTTTAACTATGATCATAATTCACAGTTACTAATGTATTATGTAGTAAGTGCAAGCACTGCTTATTGGTTAATCTCACTAGCCTATTACATGTTTTTCTTGGTTGCAATTTTTTTTTTTTTTTTTTGCAAGGTCTCATCTTCATTTAGGAGGGATCCGAATTTTCTAGCACATTAAGCTCAGAAACTTACTCCTATGGATATGGAGATTTATTTTCCGACTTTATTTTTACTTTCTCAAGGGTACCCCTCTCTTCTAAAGGAACCATCTTAGACTTTAGTGGGTTTACAGGTCGAAGATGAAGCAAAAGGGGAAAGTAATTCTTTTTTAAATCAAATAAGTTATCAGACACTAGATAAAAGAAAAATCAAATAAGTGATTTAGATATATAAGAAAAAATAATGAATATCAGTAATCAACAACCAACACTAATACTAATGTCGCTATTAGCCAACTAAGATAGAAAAGAAAAATAAAAGCGACGCAAAGCATAAAAAAAACTAGGACTAATAAAGATGATTTTTATTATCGTATATAAGAATTTAATTAGAATAAATTCGATTTTATGACGATCAAAGTTAATAAAGTGTAATGCCATAAATTCAATTACAGAGTTTTGATCGAATCTAAAATATTATATCGATCATCAAAATAATCTCGATCATTATTATCAGAATTAATTGTACAATCAATTATTAATATCAAGGGTTAATTATAATATCTCGTAATTAGATCAAATCAATCATTAAATCATAGAACATACTCGAGAAACATATTAAGGATTTTACTCACACGTATGCATTTCAACATACTTCTTTAAGTCAAATTTAAAAGTAACATTAGGATAATTTCACATAACCTCATATTTAGTTTTAGTTACATAATCGTTTAATCATATTTAACTAAAACACGGCATTTCTTAAAAGCGTCCCAATCCATCTAGTTAGACACAAAAGGAATTGATCTTTAAACAATTTTTTTGTCCAAACTTTAAGAGAGAAGATAGATCAATTTTTAACAACAAAATTGGTAGATAGTATTTTTGGACCGATCGAATTAATCTTATTTACTTACTTAACAATTGTTTTTTATCTTTTAAATATAGAACTTATGAATTATCATGTGATATGATCGATATATGATAATATAATGGTATATGATCGTTTAAAGATCTTGATATAATAAGTTTGGTTTATTAGTTAAGTTCAACCATTTAAAGAACGAAGATTACATTAGACTAATCAGTGATCACATTTGAATAGCGAAGAGTATTGTACAATACACTTAATGTTTAATATGGTGTGAAGCGTTGAAATAATATTTGAATTATTTTAATGATGCTCAACCGTTTAAGTAACGGATATTAGATTATAGAAAATGAAATGAGATTAAGTTGAATTTTTATCCAGAAGAACGTGACGGGTGTGGAAAATCAAGAGACGAGATCACCAACCCGAGAAACACAACGTAGACAGCGGTTTAAAAAGAGAAAATACACTCCTAGGATTTTGGACACGAAAGGAAAAGGGGAAAAATCGGATTACCTTCTTCGACCCCTCCTTTCCGTAAAGTTTCCATCTTTCCCAAAATTCTTGTTTTCATTCACTTTCCTTTCAAGTTCTTCACCTGGTGAGCTTCTTCTTCTTCTTCTTCTTCTTCTTCTTCTTCTTCTTCTCTACTGTACCATACTCGCATTTATTTTTGGTTGATCATCGGTTTGGCGTTAAACCCATCTCAATTGTGATAAGTTTTACTGTTTTCTGCTTTTGCTTTAGCTGGTTTTGACTAGATTTTTTGTGGCTGCTAGGTAACTTTGCATCGACTGGCTTCCTATTTTTCATTTCTAGGGTTTTAAGCTTGTTTGATTAATTTATTTGTTCTTTGAATATAGCCGTGGAATTGAACTTGAGACTTTTTGGACGTTTTAGCTTTCAGGTAAGAATTGGATGGTTCTTTTGTTTTTTTTTTGGTTTTTTAGCTTTTGGTAACTCCTCTTCACTTCCTAGTCTTTTTTATTGTATTTTTAGGACCATATTTGGCTACAATACTTTGCAATCTTTTTTATTCCCTTTGCATAATTAGCCTCCTTAATTTCATTCGTTGTACTGTATAAAATCTAGGGTTTTGTTAACCAGGTTTATATATTAATACAAGTACTTTGTTTTTTTCTTTTTTCTTTTTACCTCGTTTCTTTTCTTTTTTCATTTGATTTTCTTTTTTCATGTAGCAGTTGAGAAACCTATGAAATAAAATGGATGGTACTAATTCAATTCCGAAGCCTCAAAGCAACTTAGATATACCCGCTTTCAGTGCCTCACAAATGGCTTCTCCTTCATCTTCCCCTTCGAATATGCGTTTGAGTCCTGAGAACAACAGTAACAAGAGAACTGGGATACCTCCTTCACACCCCAACAACCCTACTGCTTCATTGCCTTATTCACCACAAATGGTCGGTTCGCGTACCAATGCTCAACAAGGGGCACCTAGTCATTTGAGGTCTTTATCTCAGCCCACATTCTTTTCCCTTGATCGATTGCCCCCATGGTGTCCTTCCCCTTATCGAGATCCTTCTGTCCCTTCTCTCTCCGATCCTGCTTCTAATGATGTTTCTATGGAAGAAAGGGTTGTTAATTCTAATGTAAGGCCCTCACTCCCTTCACCTGTTGGCGGAGGAAGTAATGAGTTCCGCATCGGCGAGAGTTCAAGCCTACCTCCGCGGAAAGGACATAGGCGGTCTAGCAGCGATGTTCCATTAGGATTTTCTACTATGATTCAGTCATCGCCTCAATTGGTTCCCATAGGGAGTGGTGGCATGTTGGATAGGTCAGTTTCAGGTAGGGAAAGTACTTTTGGTTCAGAGAAACCGATTCAGTTGGTGAAACGAGAATCAGAATGGAAAAAGGATCGTGCTAGTAATGTAGAAGTGATGGGTGAGAGGAAATCTGATGGGGATTTTGCGGATGACTTGTTTAATGCGTACATGAATTTGGAAAATCTTGAGACGTTGAACTCGTCTGGTACTGAGGACAAGGATTTGGACAGCAAAGCTAGTGGCACAAAGACATATGGTGGCGAAAGTAGTGACAATGAAGTTGATAGTAGAGTAAATAAACATCCATTCACTTTAAATGGAATGAGTTTTGGCGTTTCTAATGAGAGGAGGGAAGGTGTCAACAAGAGGAGAGCTGCTGGAGATATTTCACCGAATGTTCGACATTACAGAAGTGTCTCAATGGACAGTTACATGGGAAGTCTGCAATTTGATGAGGATACACCAAAGATCCCTCCTTTGGGAAATCATGGAAATCATCACTCTCCTGGTAGCTCAGCTGATGCAAATTCAAGTAAATTCAATTTGGAGATTGGGACTGGGAGTAGTGAGTTCAATGAATCTGAGATTAAAAAGATCATGGAAAATGAGAAGCTTGCTGAGATAGCATCTGTAGATCCAAAACGCGTCAAAAGGTTTTGTACATTGCTTCTGCTTCTCCTTGCTTTTCTATTATATTTTTGCTTTTGGTGTTGCGTGTTATTGGCATGATTGATGTTTCTGATGTATTCATGACAGGATTTTGGCTAATCGTCAGTCAGCTGCTCGTTCCAAGCAGCGGAAGATGCAGTACATTGCAGAACTAGAACAAAAGGTTCAAACTTTGCAAACAGAGGCAACCACATTATCTGCACAGCTAACAATGTTACAGGTGCGTACAAAATTATATGACCATGCTAAGCAAACGGAGGCAACCACATAGGGCTCATAATGGTTTTTTTGGGGTGAAAACTAAATTAAGCTATATGCGATTATAAATACTTCCTTAGATTTTAGGAATGGTTCTATTTTTTTTTATTAAAAGTGTCTGAATCCATCTAGTTGGGAATAAAAGGGATTGATCCTTATTTAAACAAATTCTTTGTCCATTCTCTAAGAAAAAAGATCGATCATTTTAGTTTTTTTTAACAGAAAATATAGTTATGTAATATTTTTTAGATTCGATCGATTGGATTAATCTTATTTACGTAAATAAATTATTTAACATCATTTTTTTTATATTTTAAATATAAAATCTATGAATTGCCACGTGATATGATCTACGTCTGATAATAAATATTGTGTTCCCGTTTAAAGGCTTTGATTATTATATATATGATTTGAAAATTCTTTATTATTGTAATACATGAATTATTATAATAATTTATGTTTATTAATTATGTTCAACCATTTAAAGAGAGAATGTTACATTAGACTAATCACATTTGAATAGCGAAAAGTATTGTACAATACAATTACTTTTTAATATGGTATAAATTATTTAAGTAACATTTGAATTATTTTAATCATGTTAGACCGTTTAAGTAACGAATATTAGATTACACTTATTATAATTAGATAATTTAATTAAGTGTACAATGTTTTGTTTGGTTGTGTTTTGGATTGTAAGGCTCTTGTAAGTGTACAATGCCTTGTTTGGTAATAAAATTTCTGTGGCACTCTTTCCTCCTAACAATGTCCGTTGAGATACTTTTTGGTATCTCGACGGTTATGAAGGGTTTTTTTTAATGAGGCCTCTCTTTCTTATCAAAAATAATTTAATTAAGTTGAGTTTTGCTCCTTTGGTTGGTCTGTCCTTTTTCAGAGAGATTCTGCTGGGCTTTCAAGCCAGAACAATGAGCTAAAGTTTCGTCTTCAGGCCATGGAACAACAGGCCCAACTGAAAGACGGTATACTTCTTTGTTATTAAATTTTATATAATCTGTTTTCTAGATGTTTCTCAATTGGTATATACTATACATTTTTCTATTTCACTTGAAAATCTTGATCGCCGATATCATATTACGTATTTGTCTACCCTAGGATTTCCCACAGATCTATCATGTTATATAGCTGGCTTTATGGAATTGCACCACTTTTGGATTTTACCATTCTTTGATATTCAAGCGTGATCAGCTATCCGGTTGAAGTACTTATATTTAACTTAACCGCCTAAGTTCCAGATATTATTCTTATCTCTTTAGCAATTTGAAATCGAGTATCTCTACATTTCTAGCAAAGCATAATAGTATATAGACTCTAAGTACTAGTTTTCCCTATTTACTTTTATCGAAAGCGTCTCTGCATTTTTGAGTACATGTTGCTGGATCTGAATTCCGGGTTGGTGTAGCTTTCTATGTTTAGTTCTCTGATATTGGGTACTTTCTTGACTGTTGGGATGAGTTACATTTATAGATGCTTGTATGGTTTTAAGACCGGCATGTGTCCATAACTAGTCAGAGATGGAAGAGGTTTAGTCTTATCAAACATATGGCTCATGATGGTATTTTTTGGGTGAAAACTAAATCAAGCTATATTATGACCATGCTATGCAAGGCACGACTATAAATACTTTCTTAGGTTTGTTTTTAGGAATGGCGCTATTTTTGTTATTATGATGATGTTATCATAACAAAGCCTAAATGAAAGATGCTTGAATGGAACCAAATTGTGTTCATTTTGATTGCTAGGGAAATATTGATACGACTGCTGGTTAGTTGGGTTGCTTTTAACTTTCCTTTTTATTCGTTTTTGTGACATAACTATGCTAATGATACATTTGTATCTAAATGGAAACAATACTCCTTTTTGGCTTTGTGGGTTTGGTTCTGTAGCACTAAATGACGCGTTAACTGCTGAAGTCCAACGACTGAAGCTCACCGCAGCAGAGTTCAGTGGAGAGGCTCATCTTTCAAACCGTATGGCTCAGCAACTTTCCATCAATGACCCAATGCTACAGGTACAACCTCAGCAACACCAGCAGCTAAATGTTTATCAGATGCAGCAACAACCACAGCACAGTCGCAATGACCCATCCAAGACCCAGCAACAAAACGGTGATGCTGCTGCGAACGAATCCAAGTGATGATGACCGGCAAAAGTACAACTTCAGTTCATGTTCAGGCATATTATGATATCCGAACTAGGTTCAAAATAACAGTGATGGTTTCTACAGATACCATATACATATATTTTATTTGTTCTCTAGTAAACTTTAACCATTTTTTGTTCATGCGATGCCTTGCGGTGCAGAGGCATCGGAGGATTGAAGCTAAACTTACAGTTCTGTTGGTTCATTTATGGTAGGCCCGAACCATCTTAAACTTTTCCCCCCTATATTTAATGGTGTTATATTTTGCATTCCTCAGCCTGTAAGGAATGATGACTACATATTTTGCTTCATCTGTTTTGTATTTATTTTACATCCTCGAGGATTCAGATGTGCACCAAAAGAGTATATTCTTTGGCAGCTTGTATATTGCTATTTCTTGGCCTCACAATTTGTTTTGGCTACAGCTGATGGATTCAACCTGTTGAATTAGCAGGGATGAGAATAGTGACGGTCTGTCGGTCTCCGGTTGATTTCATAGTTCCATCTGAAGCTATTCCTGATTTAAATGAATTGTGTCTTCGTTGAATTTTTTTTATATTTTGATTGAAAATTCGAAATGTTCATCCAATACGTTCTCTATCCTTCATGACTTTTTGACATAATATTTAAGATAAAAACTCGTCGATTCTGATTCTCCTTTTCAAAATTTATCTAAAACTGATTTTATTTTTAGAAGAATTCTTATTGGATTGGGATTCTTTGGGAAATTAGCATCCCTATTGAAATAATTTGTTTTTGGGCTAAGATTCTTTTGAGAATAGATCAATTTAGTTTCAAAATTTTTTTAGCTGAAGTTAGGACATTTTTGGTGTATAATCCTTTCAATTTCAACATTTTTAAATTGATATCAATTTGGGATAGACGGTTCAAATAATTTATAATTTAAAGTATTTTATATTTTAAATATAATAATTTTTTTGAGAAGTTAAATATAATATAATTAGATTGTCTTGTCTTGTATTGGAACCTTCTTAACCTAAAAATTTATAATGTTTGAATGGTTATAAATAGGGGTCCGTTAATCCGATGATTCAATCTGAAAATTCATATATCTAATCCGTTTTTTTATTTTCAGATGATTCGAATCGAATAGCTAATTTTTTTTGGATAATCGTATCGGATACGGAACAAATAAATTTCAATTTCGGATTATCAATAAATCCAAAAAAATTGGGCTTTTATATTTTAAATATCCTTTAACCAAATAAATGAGTAACCCACTAACCCATTAAAACTCTAATACAATAAAAAATAGGTTACATTTAAAAACTCTAATCCAATATAATATAATAATCGAATAAGTTATATTAAATCACAAAATTTAAAAATTTAAAATTATTTTTTCCAAAATAAATTTTAAGTTCAAGTTAAGATATTGGAATATCATATCTAAAAATTCGGATATTCAATTTTTTGGATTAGATACCAATCATTATTATAGGTATTCAAAATTTTAGATATTCGAATTTTGAGATTAAATCGGATCCGACGTCAGAAATTGCACACCCCCAAATATAAATATAAATAATTTAAGTGTGGAATTTGACGTAGGTCAAGATGAGGTTCTGTATTTGTAGTCAAAAGCATCACGTGTAATTTGTAAAGAAGAGTTGAGGAGAAAATGAAATTGAAATTCTCAATCCAAAAATCTAGTTTGCATTTTCAGCCCGTTGCGAGCATCCTTCGCGTCACCCTTTTTACAGAACAGAAGCCCAGAAAAGAAATACATATTTAAAACGATGATAGAAGCACGGCAAAGCCCCCGGAAACCGTTTTAGGTTACCATGGGTTTCTCCCCCTTCGAAAATGTAGGGCCTTTTCGTTTTTCTTACAATTAGGGTTTTCGATACACGTATGTTGATTTAACGGCTGATACTTTTTTTGGGAACTGGACTAACATTTTTGCCGAGAACCGGAGCTGGAAAAGGGACCATTTTTTTCTTCTTAATATACAGTATATACTATTTTGTGTATTTTGCGATGCGAGGACTGCACAAATCAAACAAGCTTACTTGGGCTTCGGGCCTTCACCTTTATCAGGTAAAATGGCTATTATACTTTGGTACTTCTTAAATTTTGAGGTCCATTTCAGGTGAAAATAGGGAAGAGAAAAGGAGAGGGCAAAATTTTAAGTAAAAGTGTTGGAGAATGGAGCTATGTGAACCTTATTTTTATGTTGTTTTTGTTTTCTATTTTCAGTAATATTTTATCTGTTATTCTTTCTCTTGAACTGCATTTGAACCTTTCTGTCGCTCAATTTTAGTTCATTTTTTTGGTATTATTGTAATGCATGATTTCGGATGAGCTTTTCATTTTGGTGATGCCATTTTTGCATTAAACCTTTTAATGGTATGAATAAATGGGTTGTGCCCCCTTTTCTGTGGTATTTATAACTAATTTAGCTTCGTAACATTATGTTTTTATGGGAATAAATCTGTTAATAGAGTTGGGAAGTTTGCCATGCTAATGCTAGTTAGACACAGAAATGATGGAATGAAAATGGTGAAAGACTATCACTGTTAGCTTATTAAAAAATGATAGTAATGATAACAATATGCTGCCATTGATTAGCTTCCCTGGTGTGTCCCATTCGTGATGCTTTCCTTCATATAGTGTTCATCTTTGCAGAACTCGATAATATAACCAAAATACAACTGTAAATTATCCATAGATTTTGATTAGAATGCATGTTAAGTTTATAAATGCTTCTTATATTGCTTTATTTCTGATGTATTGACTTTAAATTTTTGTATGTTAAGTATTTAATTTTTGTCCCTGATCCTAAACAATTTGAAAGGACCATCAGTTTCCTCTGGAGAAGTTCCAGTTTTAGAATATTTAATTCTTAGATGAGTTATTGCACGATTTGAATTCTACTAAGAATGGGATTGAAAAAAAGGGGCAATTGTAACACCCATTTCCTGTATACGTCCTCATACACGAGTAACAGATGTCACATGACTTTTAAAATATTTTTGTACTTGAAAACCAATAAAATTTTATTTCTTTAAATAAACGTTTTAATAATGTAGTTTCTAAAATGTTCTTCAACTACTAATAAATAAAATAACGTTTAAAAATTCATCAAATAGTAGTTTAAGTTCAAATGTAATATAACACTACAACCAAATACCAAGTATCTTATCAGAGCAACACAACATATCTAAGTGCATGCCAACTAATAATATCAAAATAAACATCTAGAGATGTCATACTGTTATGGATTCTACAACCCTTGACAGTTGATATTAGCTGCACTCCGATTCGTACACTAAACCTACACGTAAAAATCATCACACCCTAAGTATTCACTTAGTGAGGCATAATAAAACTAATAAGGCATTTTAAAAACTTGAATAGACCATTATAAGATCAAAATACGATTTATCGAATAAAATACATAAACGCATAAAAACTGACTTAATAAGCCAAATTTCTCTCAAATAACATGCGAAATAATATTTAGTATGCCTAGTATACCTATCAATCAATATATTCAAAAGTATTCATTCATAGTCCAATGCATGTCAAATGAGAATGCAAGGTACATGAGTTGCACATAAGTGTTAAACGAAAGTATAGGTACTGTAGTAACAATGACACTATACTAATATATCGGAATGGTAATTCACAAACTCATTATGAATAACATGCATGCACACATAGTGTCGAAAGTACACAAAGGTACTGATACAAAAATGCAACGTATGCATTAAACAAAATTGATCGATAATAATCATACTCCAAGTATGTCAAAATGCACTTATGACTCTCAATGCACATACAATAAACCTTTAAATCAAATTCGTAGATTAAACATTTATTCTGAAACATTGATAGTTGTGAAATAATATAAAAGTCCATCAATTTATTTTAGGGCAGTTCATACCCTAAAATCACCATAAACCATTTAAATAAATATTATGGAAATATTTCAAAATACGGTAAAACATGTTTTTATAAAAAAAACATTCAAGGTTGAATCATCGTAAGTCGTCCTCATATCATATAAGTACATAATAAATGCACTCTCACCTGATATGCCTCACTATTATACTTTAATATCGAAATCCGATTATTCTTGATCTTTTTCATTGCCTTTCGTTTTGTTCATATCACAAGTTCAATCATGATTTACACGAGAATCCATAAAAAGAATATACAAATATAAAATACATGTTAGTATTCTTATTAATATTTCATACATAATGATAAAAATCCAAAAGTATTATTATTTTCAAATTCTTCTAAAATTCATTTTAATTTTTCCTTTTTATTCATATTGGGCTATTGTTATTAATTCTTCAGTTCAAGGCACAAATCAACCCAATAATTTTCAGCATTAAACTTTCAGCCGAAATACCTCGACAATGACATATTTATCATTTAATACACTAACTTTCTTAATGTTTACCATTTAGCACTCAAACTTTGTCAACTTTCCAAAATGATTAAATTTCACATTCTAACTTCAATTTCAGTCCCCAAATAGTAATTTCCAGAATATTACAAGAACTATTGAACAATTATACAACAACCCAAAACTTTTTCATAATTGTTGATTTGGTCCCCCAACTTTCACAAAATTACAGCTTGGCCTAAAAAAAATTCTAAGGCTTGTAGAACCTTTCTAATATAATTTCTATGCCACATGAAATTTTTGAAAAATTTCCCCATAATCTTCCACAAAGTCGAATGGTTTATGTACTCAAGACTAGAGTTTTCACGATTTACTCGATTTTGTTTCAATTCAAGCATGAAATCAACCTCAATTCAACCTTATAAAATCTATACAATAAAAGCCTTAATTAAATTTCACCATAACATAAATTTCCTCTAAGATTAGGGTTAGGCTGAAATTACCCATGGCTTATATAGGCATGTATAGTTGATTTTAATCATAAATCATGCTTGAAATTGATTCTACAACGTCAAAAACATCAAAATCTTTCATCTATTTCATAAACCCTAATGTAAAATAAACCCTAGAATTTGGGATCTTTGAAAACAAACCAAATTAGCAAGCAATAAAGGTATCAAATGATAGCGTTTTTCGAATATAACAATTTTCTATTTCATGGCATGATTCAAAATCCAAAGGAAATTGCTCAAAATGAGAAAGAAATTCTCTTACCTTGCTAGGGGGTCACGACCAAGGGCTGAAAATAACCTAAGTTTCATGAAATTTTTATGTAATTTCATGTTAATTTAAGCTTAAATGAATAAAATATTCATTTAATGAGAAATGTCCATTTTTCCATTAGTGAAACTTGATATTGAAAATAATACCAAGCCACATAATCTTATCATATTTCTAAATTCAAATATGAACAAAATATTTTACTCTTTTCCAATTTTACCAAGCAACTTTCCAAAAATTGCAATCTTGCCACTTTGATCCAACGGTCCATATTAAACATGGAAATAAATCTTCAAATCCAATGTTCCATATTATTTTCCAAAATTTTAACATGTGGAAAAAATATTTTTAAGCCTATTTTATCATCCTTCAATTTTTCCCGAAATTTTTATTCGATCCAATTACCGATTTCTTATTAGACTTTAACCCTTTCTAGTTTTCAACGTAGATTCCAGATCAAGAATCATATTTCAATAAAACCTCACTCTCAAAAGTAAACTATCTATTTATGGAATAAAAATTATTTTGGGAAAATTACCACTTAGGTCCCTGAACTTTTCCAATTATACTTTGGTCACTAAACTTTCAAAATTTACATTTTGGTCACTAACCAAAATTTGGAGTATTAAAGCAACATTTAAGTTGGATATTGAGAAGGCTTATGATATGGTATAATGTAACTTCTTGGAGAGTGTCATGTTGAAACTTGGGCTATGTGCTGAGTTTGTGAGATTACTTATGAGATGTATAACTTCGGTTACATTCACTGCTCGGGTTGATGGTTCCCTTACTATTGAATTCTCTACGAGTCTTAGATTAAGGCGGAGAGAACACTTATCTCCATTCTTATTCCTTTTCGTTACCAGGGGCTATCTGTCTTATTTCATAAGGCTCAACAGGTATGTGATATTAAGAGTATTTGAGTATGTCAAGTTGGACCACGTGTGTCCCATTTATTGTTTACAGATGACAATCTATTGTTCTTGAAAAATTCAGTTTCTGAAGCTAATAACATCAAGAAGATTCTATCAGTGTATGTGTCGTCTTCTAGGCAAAGAATTAACCTGGACAAATCAACTATATATTTTAGTCCCAATACTCTTACGAAGCATCGACATCTTATGTCAAATATATTTGGTATTCAAGAAGTTCAATCCCTGGGACATTATCTTGGTCTTCCCCTCCACATAGGTAAAAATAAAACTAACACCTTTGGTTATCTACGCGACAAAGTCATAGATAGGGTAACTAGATGGACCAAAAGATTATTATTCTATGAGAGAAGAGAAGTATTCCTTAAACCAGTGGCATAAGCATCTTCTTAATGAGATGACTAGTATAATGCGAAGATACTAGTGGACGAGAAAGATTTTTGAACGAGGATGGCCTCTAGTAGCTTGGTCAACGATCTGTAAACCTAAGTGTTGTGGAGGATTAGGATTTCGCGATCTGAATTCTTTCAATATGGCCCTAATTGAAAAACATGTATGGTGATTGATTACACAACCAAATTGTTTGTTATCTCGTGTGCTTAGAACAAAATATTTCCAAATGGGGATCTTTTAAATGCTCCCATTTGAGATAAAAGCATGGATAGAAAGGAATACAAAAGGCAATTCAAGCATTTAATGGACCGTTTTATTAAAGGATATGAACGGATAGTAAGCTCAACATGGTGACAGATAAGTGGGGTGGTTCTACGATAGTTAACCTAACAGGTGATTATATCACTTCTAATATATAAAGATTATGTGGTTTTCAATTTATATATGCAGGGTGACCTATGTAGGACGAGACGAATGTGCGCTCGACTTTTACGACCTCGGATACTAAGCTAATTTATCAATGTCGACAACTCTTTACTCTGAGGATACTATTATTTGGGGCAACCATGATTCTGGGATTTATTCAGTTCGATCTGGATATTGGTGGCTCCAATGACCTACACATACAACAGAGGTGAATTCGAAATTATGGAAGGTCATTACCAAGCTTGAAACGCTTCCTAAGGTCAGGTTATTTACTTGGAGGATGGCACATATAAGGCTCCCGGTTGGTTCTCGCCTTTTAACTGTAGGTATAGGGACATTTTTATGCCTTATGTGTAATAGAGATATGGAAACAGTGGTGCACATTCTTCGTGATTGCTCGTATGCCCAAGAAGCCTTCATAACAGCTGGGTTAACAAGTTTCTTTTTATCTAGTTAGTTAATATCTCCCTTAAAATGGCTTGAGACAGTCTTTGTTACGCTTGATCTTGAAATTTTTTTAGGGTTCATAATGCTTATCTGGAACATTTGGAATGGACGTAATGCAATGGTACATGATGGTTGACTTCAACCTCCTTGGTTTATTGTGGCGAATGCGAAGTCACTTCAGGCAGAATTTGTCCAGGCTCAGAGTTCTCAAAAGGATCCTCACTATGTTCCGAGTGCTCGTGATGGGATTGTCCTTGGATTGGATCTGACACGTTGGAAGCCACCTTTGCATGATGTAGTGAAGGTTAATGTTGATGGTTCCTTTGATCCACGAACGTGACTGTCAGTTATAGGAGTCATTGCCCGAGACTCGGATGGTAGGGTCTTAGGTGGAATGGCCTCGACTTCTCCCGGGTATGTGGAAGCACGGTTAACTGAAACGCATGCAATTATCACAGGTTTTCATTTGGCCAGGGATTGCATATTGCAGCGTGTGATGATTGAGTTTTATTCTTAGGTACCGGTCAATAAACTTCATCGTGATACTGAAGACATTTTGACGATCGGGATCCATTCATCTAAGGCGCGTCAGTTGTTGTCTAATTCTAATGGGGTTTAGTGTTCATTACATTGTACGTGATTGTAATATGATTGCTCATAATCTTGCAAAATGGGCTATTAATACTAACAATGCTATGTATTTTTGACTTAATTTGTCCTGAGATTATTCGAACGATGTATTAGCTGAGTATTCTATTTAGTAATGAAGTTCTTGTGGGTACTTTTCCCCTTATATATTTAAAAGGGGTGGTAATGAGACCCTCATTTAAAAAAAAACGAGTTTAACATTGAATGCACTTTCCAATTTCCTTTCAAATAGAAGCTTCAGGTGGATCACTCTATAAACTTTTTTTGAAATTTAATATTATCATACACTATTTGGGTATATTTTTATCATATTTGTCACGTCTAGTCAGAGTTTGGCTGTTATTTTCTGAAATAAACTAGAGGATCATTTGTTTTACAGGAAAAACACTTGAGATCGGCTGCCCAAAAACGCAGCCTTAGAAGATGTAAGAGCCCATCATCCCAACAACCCAAGCTGCTCCTTCCTCTTACCTCATCAATTCAACTTAAATTGCCCAACTTTTCTACTTATTTTTGGGACATGTCAGCAGCAAACTATGACTTCTCCATTTAGAATGATCACTTTCATTTCTATTATTTTGTTTATAAATAATTAAAATATTACCATCAAATTTTATTGACAGTCTAAAACGAAACTAAGTCAAAGGATCTTTTTGGATACAATTAATTTGAAAGGGGAAGACAAATGCATGAACCTTGAAAGACGATAAAAGTGTTTTGAAGTTCCATTTTACGAATCCCTCCTACCATGTGCCGGTTTTTCAAGTTCTACTTTGAATGCTTTTACCATATTTTATAATATAAAATTCAATTAAATGTTTTATAAAGTTTTCATGTAAATTTCACGAACTAAAATAATAGAATTATTTGAATTTCACATGTTTTGGCCTAATTTTATATTTTTTTGAAAATATTAAAATCAAATGAAATTTTATAGAAAAAAAATATAATTTTAACTTCTAAATTCTTATAATTTTTTCGATATATAATTAATGCAATATCTTACTACTCCTTTTAAAACATGAGACTTTACTAAAAAAAATTATTTAGCCGTCAAATGGTGGATTCAAAAATATTTTTCAGGATGGACGCACATATGTTAACGATATAAAATTTTAAAATGAGATGAGTACAAATAAAATTTCAAGGTGGACACCGTCCGCAAAATAAATAACTAATAGAAGAAAACTCAGATTCCAAAGTGGGCACAATTAGTAAAATAAGTAACTAATCGAAGAAAATTCAAATTTCAGTATCCACCCTCACCAAGTTGTGGCTCTGTCACGGTAGACGTCTTTTATCTTTGTTGTTAAAGTTGAACTCATCTAGTAATTTTAGTGGTTAAAGTAAACGTTATTCTCTTTAAAAGTATTACGTTTGGACAGTTACACTTGTAAAATATTTGTATTGCCAAAAATTAAAAAAGATTTTAAATGATAAACAAATACTACTTCATGACTACCCAAACTATTCTACAAAAAATATTATTGTTAGAGTTGAAATAAATATCCTGAGAGACCCTTGGAATTAGGAAATAAATAAACGAGGTAAATGATGATTTTGGATTAAATTATTATAAATATATGGGGCAAAGGCAAAGCAGACAAACTCAGAAACGGCGGGCGTGGGACTTGAATTCAATGCTTGGAACATCATCTGCAGTTGCATTGCATGTTTCAGACTAAACTAAAACCAAAGTCAAATATATCTCCTGTATTAATAAAACATCCATCCTTCGGTCAATGAACTACAACTCCTCCTAATTTAATCCCCATATTTGCTCTTAATCTCTTCTCAACCTCATCTTTCGCTTCATTCAGTCAATCTGATTACCAGGTTTGTTCTTTGGTTTTGCAAATTGTGAAACCATCTATTGCCCCACGACCTTTTCTTTTTGGATTTCATTTTACGTTTTGGTTGGTACAACCCCAATAATTCCAATTTCTTTCTCCATATATAAAGTTTCGAAAACTGTTGTTTATGTTTGGCGTTTTGGTTAATGATTCTGGGGTTTTGTCCTGTGTGCTTAGATTGTTGTTTCAGTTATAAATTGGAGAATTGTTTTGAGATTAATTCAAGCATTTGAAGCACAATGGGAGGTGTTTGCTCTGGTGGAACCAAAGATCGGACTATAAAGAATGAGCAAAAGACTAGAGGATTGTCAGGGAAACTCAAGTCGAAAAACAGCTTTGCTAAGCAAAAAGGAAACTTCAATTCACTTTCCCATGTCAATGGCGACAAAGCACGGCAAATACACGATTCTGTCGACTTTGGATTGCAATTTTCCCGGGAACTGAAGCCATCAACCCCTGCAAAGACTACATCTTCCAAGGTAGACCTTGCCTTGATCATATTGTTTAGTAGTGGCAATGAACTTCCATTGTTTGAACTTATCGAAGCCTGAAACTAAACATCAAGTGTCATTTCATAGTTGTTAAACTCGGAATCGAAGAGCACTCAATGGAGTAAGTGACAGCATGTAGATGCCTGTTTTTTGCAAAGAATAAAGGGCATTAGTTAGAATGTTCAGTTTATAAATATGAGTTCTGCTTTTATGCAGCTTGTGGAAGGAACAGCTTGTTTATGCATCTATTTCCGGTCACTGTCATTACTCATCGAATAATGCAATCTCATGACTAATCTTCAAATAATTTTTGTTTGTTTTTGTAGGTTTCTCACCGGAGTTCATTTCTAGGAAGGGCTGGGATTATAGGCCTAGAGAGGGCAGTCGACGTTCTAGATACCCTCGGAAGTAGCATGACGAATTTGAATCCCGGAAGTGGCTTTGTCACTGGCCTGGCTTCTAGAGGCAATACAATATCTATATTGGCATTCGAAGTGGCTAATACGATAGCTAAAGGAGCAAATTTGTTGCGGTCACTTTCAGAGCAGAACATACAATTCCTTAAAAAGGATGTCTTGCATTCAGAAGGAGTACAAAAGCTAGTTTCTTCAAACATGAAGGAGTTGCTAAGCATTGCTGCAGATGACAAGAGGTAGCTTAAGTGCTTTTAATTGTTCTCCATGCAGACAATGATGTGCTAATTTTTGCGCTTCAATATCCTATTATAACGTTCAATCCTTCGACATATATAGGGATGAATTGGATATTTTTTTGCGGGAAGTAGTCAGATTTGGAGATCTTTGTAAAGATCCACAGTGGCATAACCTTGACCGATACTTTTCAAAGTAAGGTAGATTTTTTTTGTGGAGCATCTACTTTCAGCTTACTTTGCTGATGTTTGCTGATGGAGTTATGCATCTCTTGCTACTGTCACCAATCTGTCAGACTAGATATACACAATTCACTCCATAAACAAGCTAGAGCTGAGGCAGAAATGACAATGAAAGAACTAACGTCTCTTTCTCAGCACACCTCGGTAAGTTCTATCATCTAATTTTGTGTTGTGATTCGAGCTCTAACATCAGAGTTACCATCTTTGTGATGGTTTATCACTGTATATTGATTTTAGGGTCTTGGTTCTTGAAAGCTTTTTAATCCATGTAGTGTACTTCAAGAATCTAACTGATGTTTAAATTTGTAGGAACTGTACCATGAATTGAATGGTCTGGACAAATTTGAGCAAGAATGTAGGAGAAAGCTGGAAGAATTGGAGGCCTTAAATCTCCCTAAAAGAGGTTAGACATGGATGATTCTTTTACTCATTCAATTTATCTTGACGAAACTTCTTACGGTTAATATCATCTTATTAAGAGTTCCTATTAACAGCTAATGTCCTTGGATTACAGGAGAGGATCTCGTGATTTTACAAAGCGAGCTAAAGCAACAACGAAAGCTCATAAGGAGTTTGAAAAAGAAATCTTTTTGGTCTAGAACTTTGGAAGAGGTACATAACTACAAGATGTTTTTATAGTTGTCCATGAATCTTCTCCGCTGCATTTTTCTATGTGCTGAACATGGAATCTACTTTGGTCATGGACGAAATGATAAAACATTATTCGGTTTTGGCTTCTCTATAAGCAAGAAATGTTTGCATCGCCGCAGAATCAATACACAACCTTTCTCGACTGTAATCTTTTTCTTCGCAGATCATGGAGAAACTGGTTGATATCGTTACGTACATGCATCAAGCAATCTTTGAAGCCTTTGGAGGTAATCATTTAGGTTCAAACCTCAATGTGTTATTTGATGTTTTACTATGTCTTATTAATATAATTTTCAAATCATGGCAGAAGCATCATCAGCCGGAAAGGAGACTCCCGAAAATTCTCAGAAACTAGGTGTTGGTGGACTTGCATTACACTATGCTAATGTAATTCATCAGATTGACAACATTGTAAGTCTTTGACATGGCCATTTCCCTTTTTTACCACTAGCAGTCTAGGCCTTCCAATTCCACCCGCTTGGATTATATTGAATTTATATGTTATAGGCGGCTCGACCAGCTTCGCTTCCTCCTAATATCAGGGACACATTATACCATGGATTGCCACCCACGGTTAAGAAAGCTTTAAGGTCCCGATTACATTCAATCGACACCAAGGAAGAGGTACATTCTTTTTGTTTTATAATAGCTTAGCTGTGATCCATTTTCTGTTCATCTATTCCTTCGAATATCGTCACTCAGTTTCTTTCCTTTTTGTGCAGCGCTCGATTTCACAGGTCAAGGATGAGATGGAAAAGATCCTTAAGTGGCTTGTTCCAGTTGCAACAAACACAACCAAGTATGCTATATCTGATTATCCCACCTTGTTGATTTATGGAAGAGATTAATCCAAAGTTCCAAAGTAATATTTGTTTCTTTGTTTTCTTTCTGCTGCAACAGAGCATGTCAGGGTTTCGGCTGGGTTGGAGAATGGGCCAACACAGGGTAAGTCAAAGGCTTCTCTTTATCTCTCCTTCACACATTGTGACATGTTAATGGAGTTCTTTTTGTTAGTTACATAATAATAATACTGAGGTTTCCTGGGTTTTGTTTTAACAGCAATGAATTCGGAAGAAGCGCAGCCATAAACGTCATCCTCACCCGTCTTCAAACACTTTATCATGCTGATAAACAGAAAACAGATGCATACATCCTTAAACTGGTGGCATTGCTGCATCAATTGATCAGCTTAGTAAAACAAAGAGATCACGGACTCGAGCCTCAGCCTTTTCGATCTCCTACATATAAAGGCTTGCTTTTTCACTCAAAGATGCAGCAGCGAGTTCACTCCTTCAACGGCAATGGAACTAAAGCGCACAAGATCGAACTTTCTGAAGAAGACAGAAAATTATTAAATAAGGTGACAGGTAGGAGATTGATTCCAGGAGTTAGCAAAAGTCGAGAGCTTCCTTTAGGCAGAAACAAAAGGATCAAAGTTTGGACTTTCAGTAGGAGTGCTGGGAACACTCCTGATAGGAGCTTGAGGACAAGAAAATGTTTGAAGCGTTCAAAAGCAAATATATTGGACGTCATGGATGGCTTAGATCTTGCAACTTAAGTCTCACGTCCAAAACTTTTATCTGATTCCCAAGATTCATTTCATCTCTTTCTATTGTATATGTTTTTCCTATGAGATTTACGAGTGTATATAATACTTTCAATTTTTTCAGAAATATATTAAAATTTATATAACAGGATTATGTGATCTAAGAACATATACATACAACACTAATATATAAACTATCAATTTTACTCTTTAACTTTTCTGAAATAAAAGATTTTAGAGCAACAAAACAGAAGCTATTTGAGTATTAAATATTTCAGATTTTGAATAGAAAACAACTTCGTTCGTAAACAAACTCTCAAGCATCGTTTATGGTTTAAACATCTGAACTAGTCTCCTTTACAAACTTCCCGAAATCCAAATAGCTGTGCATATCTAAGAAGTTCTCCGCTGCATCTCGATATCCGGCCGTTCCTCGAGTCGATGAGATGATATTTTTCATTGATACTTCTATTATTCACAACATCAGCTAGGCTTACAGTAACATAACCCAAAGTCGGTGTAATGAGTCGAGAAAGAACGAAAACGAAAGCGAAATCAATGCAATGTTCACCATGGGATGCGGGAGCCTTATCCTGGACGACGTACTGAATACTTCGTCGTGAATTTTATCGTTTACGGGTGGTTCATCCACCATAAACTAAAATTCCTCTTCCCATCTTGGATCTCTTTTTTTTTCTTTACACGCTGAATTAACAAATTCCGGATAAGGAATAAAAGTGTATGATAACTAACAAGAACACGATTCTCAGACAGGCAAAAATAAAAGGTCTAATAGCATTGTCAGTTCACGCTAAAGTCACTGTCGACGACGAGTACCAACTCACCTACCGGCCATCATCCACACTTTCATGGATTTCCTAGGTAAAATCACCGTGTTTTATGCAGTTGATTAAAACCCCGATTAATTGGATTACCCAATTTGCAATTTTCTTATTGAACTCCAATTAATTGGATTACCCACGCAACAGCACTGAACCCTAGCCCCGACAGCACGACGAGCAGATGCCCCATCGACAAGGGACATTAGACGGTGATAAAAATGGTAAGTTTAGGGTGTACAGGTTGCAAGGGATGTAGAGGTTTATTCCCTCTATCGGCTGAATTGGGCAAATAATTCCAACTTGTGGATTATTTGGCCCAATAGGACAACACAAAATTTATTTTGGTATTTAAGGTAAATGCTATAGTCTTAATGTAACTCGTCACGTCGATATGATAAGTTTTTTGGGATATTTTTTTAATGGGTTATGTCAAGCGGGTCTCACAGCTCGAATATATTTAATATAAATAAAAAAATAATTATTTTGAAATTTTTAAAAGCATTAAAAAAAATTATTTTATTGATGATGTAACTCGTCACGCCGGTGTGACGAGTTTCAACGGTTATAATTTTGAATTTGTTTACCATTAGATTGACCGTTGTTGAACGGACAATTTTTTTTAAATTCAATAGAACTCATCAAATCGGTGCGACGAGTTCCAACAGATATTTTTAATTTAAAAAAACTAATCGTTTATAGTCGTTGGGTATAGTAGTATAAATTGAGGTTTGGGGATTGATTTTTCGCAAAAGTTTTTTTATAAAAAAAACTATGGAATTGATGTGGATATCATTCCTATCAAGTGTGACAATATTAATGTTATTTATCTCACAAAAAATCAAATCCAACATTCTAAAACTATGCACATAAAAATTAGACATCATTTCATAAGATATCATGTCTCAAAAGAAAATATAATTATAATTCTAGAGTATATAAATGCTTTGCATTAAGTAGCTGATATTTTTACAAAATCTTTAGACAAAAAAAGATTTTGTGCACTTAGGAGAGAATTTGGTCTATCCAACCTAACTTGACTTTTTGTTATATAAAAAAGGGAAGATTCTTGAAAACACTTTGATATTTTGATATACTAAACAAAATTGTTAATTAATTTTTACAAATTTTAAGATTATATTTGATTAAGTCATTCGAATATATAAAATTATTCTTTAAAGTTAAAATGTCAATTTTTACTCCTCACACTACTGAAAATTTAAGTCTTATACTGGAAAATATTTTTGAAATAATTTTTACTAAGGGTTTCGAACTTTAATCGAGTCAAAAATGATTTTTAAGCATAGTAGTACCGATACTACTAGAACAATACCTATATTGTTCAAGAAGTATCGATACATATATCGATGTTGAAGCATAAAACAATACAGTAGTACCGATACTGCTGAGATAGTATCGATACTGTCAAAACAAAATGCTAAAATGGCATCGATACCATGTACGGTATCGATACTACTTAGTGTAGTAGTACTGATACTCTTAGTGAATGTACCAATACTACCTTTTTAGAACACTTCTTGTACTCAATTGTATTAATTTCTCAAGTGTTTTTATTTGTTATTGAATTGTGCAAACACATTATTAGTAAGGATTTGATAAGTTTGCAATTTGTAATTTTCTCTTTGAGAGAGTGTCTCAAGAATTTGAGGTATAATTTGTAAGGGAGTTGTAAGGTTACACCTTATCCTCTAAGATAGATACAAATTAGTGAATTTGTGGAAATCCTTAGTGTGGATAGCTAAGATAGTGTATGTAGACTTTGGTTGATAAAATCGAACCACTCTAAATTCTTGTGTTCATTTTGTTCATTTTTCTCTCTTAAGCTTCTACCAAAATTTTAATTGTCAATTCACCTATCTCTTGGCTATTTCATCCTTTCGATTGACTTCAATACTAGTGTGACAATACTAGTGTTATTTGTCTCACTAAAAATCTCATCCAACATTCTAGAACTAAGCACATAGAAATTAGATATCATTTCATAAGAGACCATATCTCAAAAGAATATATAGTTCTAGAGTATGTAAATGCTTTGCATCAACACAAAAGTTTTTGCTCTCAATAGAATGTTTGACTCCAAGTGAAAAATCAATCCAACACAAACCTCTATTTATACTATTCTACACAACGACTATAAACGGCTAGTTTTTTTCAAATTGAAAATATTCGTTGGAACTCGTCACACCGACGTGACGAGTTCCATTGAATTTTTAAAATAATATTTTTCCGTTCAACAACGGTCAATCCAACGGTCAACAAATTCAAAATAATACCCGTTGGAACTCATCACATCGGCGTGACGAGTTCCATCATCAATAAAATAATATTTTTTTAAATGCTTTTAAAAAAATTCAAAAAAAATATTTTTTATTGGGACTCGTTATGTCGGCGTGACGAGTCCCGTGGGATATATTAAATATATTCGGGCTGTGAGACCCATGTGATACGATCCATTAAAAAATATCCCATGGAACTCGTCATGCCTACTGTAGCATTTGCCCTAGATTCCAAAATAAATTTCATGTTGCCCCATTGAGCCAAATAATCCACCCGCCCGGATTATTGGGCTAAAAATTCTCCCTCTATCCCCTTAAATTGTTTTTTAATTGATTTTTTGTCAGTTTTTAATTTTAACTTATTATTATTTAAAATTTATTATCGATAAAAATATGATTTTTTAGAAACCTTTAATCAAGTAATTTTGAAGTGTATATTTAATAAAATTTATTTTTTAAAAAATATTAAAAATAACCTTAGTTAAAGTTTAAAATTTTTTATTTTTAAAAATCAATAGGGACATTTTAGTGGAATAGAAGTAATAATATTTATAGATTTAGAGGTTAGAAAATTTTAATGATTTAATGTATTTATAGATTTAGGATTTATGAAAATTTATAGATTTAATATTTATGAATTTAGGGTTATGAAAGTGTATGATTTAAGGTTTAGAAAATTTAGGATCTAATATTTTAGAATTTTAGTGTCTATGATTTATGCTTTAGGTTTTAGGATATTAGGGTTTAGGGTTCTTGATGTTAAGATTTAAGGTTCAGTGTTTATCATTCATAATTTATGGTTTTATGATTCGAGGTTTAAAATTCTAGAGTTTATAGCTTACATTTCATAATTTAATGTTGATGGTATATAATTTAAGGTTTATGGTTAATGATTTAAGGCTTAGGATTTATGGTTCATAATTTAGATTTAGAGTTTATGGTTTAAGATTTAGGGTTTGACTTTTAAAATTTGAAGTTTATGATTTGAAGTTTAGAATTTTAGACTTTAGTATTTAAGGTTTAGGGTTATAGTTTTGTATTTTAGAGTCTCAGGATCTTATGGTCTCAGGATCTTATGGTCTAAGGATTATGGGTTTAGGATTTAGAATTTAGGATTTTAGTGTTTAGAATTTAATGTTTAAAGTTTGTGATTTAAGATTTAAGATTAAAGATTTAGAATTTAAGATTTAAGATTTGAGTTTGAAATTTAGTGTTTATGGTTTAATAAAATTTGATTTTTTTAAAATAATAATATTTTGAAGTCAAAATAATATCGTGAAGAAAAACACAAAAGCAAATAAAACCAAAATATTTCAAAGTGGACAACATTTAGGTGTCCCCCAACCCTTATTATTGTTGGACAGTTAGGACCTACAACGTGTCAAGCCCCGACATTTTTAATACCAACTGCTTGCAAATATTTATTTAATGATGGTAAAGAAATTAATATTTTAAGTAAAATAAGATCATAAAAATGATAAAAAAATTCAAAAAATTATTTAATATTATAATATTTTTAAATTCAAAATATTACTTGAGCTGAAACAATTTCGGGTGAAGTAACCCAAACGTGAAGCATAAAATTGCTCGAATAATGGAGTGTGAAGTGATAGAGAAATGTGGCATGATGCGAGTGTGTTGGAGATGGAAAGGGTATTTAGCTTATGGTCGAAGCATTTGGGCCATAACTTTATAAAGCCATCATTCCATTCAAAAGCCAATATATATATATATAAAAGCATTGACCTGTCTCTTACTGCAGAATGAAAACTCCAAAATAAAATGCTCTTCGACCATTTGTTTAGAGAGGGATCAGCTGAAACCCCAAATACGACCGAGTAGCATAGTTTGTAAGAAAATGACTTGTTAGGCCCATCAACGAAACAGCAGCGAACGTGGGTGTGACTGTCCGTTGAGATCCTATTTTGTGCCCATTTAAAAACTATTTTTTATTCCTTAAAAGACGTGACCAGTTTTCTTTGATTACTATACTCGAATTTTATTATGCATGTAAACAAATTAAATGTTCAACCAAAAATTCGTTTACGTTTATTTATTTATTAAACGGATGAATATGAATAATATTTTTTATTTATTAAAATAAATGAATAAATACGAATAAATGGTACATTCGTGAACGTTTGGTAGTCCTTTCGTTTTAGTTTATTCGTTTATGTTCATTTACGTTCGATAATCCGTTTGTTTATGTTTGTTTTTTTAATTAAATTTATACTTTTGTTTGTTTATTTATATTTTTTAAAAAATTTTGTTTGATTTAAAAGAAATTTATATCTTATGTTAACTTATTTACGTTAGTTTCATGTGTTTGTGTTCTTTTATCATTTTTTACGAATGGACAATAACAAGCTATTTTTCTTAATAAACGAATATGAACAATACTAACTTTGGAGATTATATATAATATAGAGCCTTATATTATTATTTTATCTGTTTAGTCTTTTTTTTGTCCTTCAGTTCTAAAGCTTAGCCCTGACGAATCTGAATCAATCTGGGTCGCACACCTGACTTTGGTGGGTGAATCTCCCAGCAGTGATTTTCTGCATATACAAAGACTAGAACCTGGAATATTACTAAAGCAATACCAAACTATTTACCACTTGAACTAATTTGTTGGTTATCTATTTAATCATTTACTTTCATTTCATTCAAACCTTTACCGTTACAATTAACAAATTGGTGTGGCACAATGAAACCCTTCTATGCGTCGAAACGATTAAAAAAAGATTAAATATCAAATTTCCGAAATTATTTTCAAATCATACATGTTTTGAAAATGTTAATATGATTAATCACTTTTTAAAATAATTATAATTCAATAGTTTTTATAAAACATGGAAACTCTGAAACATAATTTGAGATTTTTCTCATAATTTTCTTAAAATTTTTAAGGTTCTTTTAAGTTTTCTATGAATTTAGGGAAAAATTTAAAACAATAAAACATAATTATAATTTCTAAAAGTACATTCTAAAATTTTTAGATTTTTAGAACTGTTTGAATATTTAAAACTTCTATGATATTGAAAATATAGTTTTTAAAATATATTGAAAAAATGTCAATCTACATTGGATCATGTCACTTGAAAAATTATTAAAGTGAATAATAAAATGAAAAATATTAAATTAAATTGAAAAAGAAAAAGAAAAAGAAAACAATAGAAGAGCAATGAGCTTTAATTTTATGCCCTCCTGCCGTTTAATTTACTACAAAGTCCTATTTGATGGAGGCAAAATTAAATCAATTAGAAGTCGCATATGACACGTTCAACCCATGACTTGAAAAATATGGTCGGTCCATCTAAAATGACAGGCGATTTTCCCAATAAATCACTCTTTCCCTCTTTATTTTTCTGTCAGACATCCTTCCATCTTTATTTCCCGATCTAACGCATTTTGCAGAAAGACGCGACCCATGTATCGCGCCTTACGCCGATGTGACGCCACGTAGCGTAAGGCGCGACCCATGCACCGCGCCTTATGCTGACATGGCGACACGTTGGGTAAGATGCGGTGCATGGGCCGCACCTTCTGCCACGTAGGGGTATGTCGTGGTACATGGGTCGCGCCTTCCTGAAAGTCTGACACGCGTCAGAATGGCGCGGTGCATGGGTAGTGCCTTCGCCTTAAATCCGCCCCCCCGCCCGTTCATATCCCCCGACCATTCACACCCTCATCCCTCCCTATAAATATCTTCATTCTCAATCATTTCCATCACACCAAATCCAAATTCTCTAAACTTCACTCAAATACTCTTAAATTCTCTCATAACTCTTTTAGGTATATTTTATTATATTTAATATTTTGTTAGTATTTTATTTAATTTTTAATTTTTTAATAAATTTTTTTTGCAGTTACAAAATGGAAGGTGAACTGCTTCGTTTGGATGGAAGTCATATATCTCGACATTTTGATGATATGGTAACATTTTTACATTTAAATTTAATTTAAATTATCAGTAATAATTTATTTATTTAATGCATGATTATTAGTTTATAAATTAATTTTTGTAATTATTAATATTTTTAGGAGAGCGACTGTATATTAGATTCTTTTATCCGGAATCTTAAGTTAGCGATATTGATTCGTGTATGGTCGTATTTAGTCGAGGCTGGATTCAGTCACAGTTAAATTTGAAGTACATTGTATGATAGAACCAAACCTGATTTCTGCATTAGTGGAGCGGTGGAGGTCGGAGACTCACACATTCCATCTTCCGAGCGGAGAGTGCAAGATTATGCTTGAGGATGTTTCCATGCACTTGGGGCTTTCGGTGGATGGAGATTTGATTTCAGGGATGGCGCATGGTAATTTGAATGAGGACGCCTCAAAGGATCAAGTTAAAAAGTATGCACGGGCATGCATATTGCAACTGATAGGAGGGTTGATGATGTCGGACAAATCACGCAACCAAGTTCACTGTATGTGGTTGTAGCATCTTGGCGATTTTTATCTGGCCGAATCTCTGAGTTGGGGCTTGGCAGTTTTGGCATTCTTGTATAGGGAGATGTGTCAAGCGACTGACTACAAGAAAAATGCTATCGGTGGATGTCTCTTTCTGCTGCAGTCTTGGGCATGGTATTGCTTGCCCTTTTTATGTCCTGTTGTGAAGAACTCGTTCGTATTTCCGCTACTATTGAGGTAATTACAAAACTGATTTCGTATATTAATCATTTTATCCAATGTATAATAAAAATTATTTCCTTAAATAGATGGTCTATTGACAGGAAAAATCATCGGGATCTATATGATGAATTAGAAATAATCAAGCTACTAATCGATTAGAAGGATGTCACATAGGTATAAAATTTAATGTTTGAAAATTTATTTTGTATTATACTTATATAATTAGATTATTATTTTGATAAGAATTATATATATTTGTTTTAGTTTGAATGAGCTCCTTATTGTAATGATGATATGAGGACGTGCATCCCACTTGAGTTAAGGGCCCGTTTGATGTTTGGATGGAGGTGGTCCCTCTGATCTGTTATGCGATTGTCGAGTGGTACCCCACTGATCGTCTGCTCCGGCAATTTGGTTTTGTACAGCCAATTCCGGAAGTAGCTCACAATATGGACCAGTTGCATAATACAGATCGACAAGGTAAGACGGATACAGATTGACTGGTGAAGCATTATGAGTGGGTCTTGATATGGGAGGATCGAAATCGACGTATTCCCCATAGAGAACCCATTTATGTTGATGATTTGATGGTTGCAGATGGGTATTATGAGTGGTTCAACAGTAACGAGAAACCATTTCTGTTTTCCAAGGATGCACAAGGATGGAGCATTCATCGACGTCGACAAAGACGTGCATCGTCACAACCCAATCGTCCCTTGACTCGTGGACGGAGAGCAGGTGCTTCCGGTTCGTTGTCAGCTGTACCATTGGAACCTTCACAACAACCACCGTCTGCAGCGACATGCACCACCTTTCCTTTACCAGATGTTGCCGCCGCCACCGTCACAGAGTTATATGACCCCTCCTGGAGGATATTATGGTTCTATGTTTGCAGATCCGACTTGGGGTTCATATGCTGGTTATTTGGCGGGTGCAGCCTCATCACGGATGGTCACCGCACAGATACCTCTTGTACAGTTTTCTCACTCATCGATGTCTGTGTTTTTCGAGTTTTCCCAGTTTTCTATGAGCGGTGGGTTAGTCAGTCATACACCTCCAGGGTCTTTATTCTATGGAGGTGCTACATCGTCATCAGTTCCTCATCAACAAAATATATCTACTCTTGACGACGACGATGACGATGAAGACGACGACGATGACGATAATGATGATGATGATGATAGTGAGGAGTCAGAACCAGTTATACGAAGAAATCCTCCTCGAGACAGACAACCACCGCTCTGCTGAACACATTCGCACCGCAGACATAGATAGTTTTTGATATTTTTATTATATTTGTATTGACTTGTTTATTGGACTTTCTATATTGTAATTTTTTTATTATTTACCATTTAATACTTAATTTATTTTGTTAATTTTGTTGGACTTTTTGTTAATTTTTTATTACCTTTTAATACAAGTTATTGTAATTTTTTATATTATTTTCCATTTAATACTCATTGTAAGTTTGTTGTATTTAAAATTATATTCAAATACCAAATTGCTAGTACTTTGATAAAATTTTATAATTTTGTTCGATAAATTTCTTAAGTTTGTCACTTATTATCTCTTTTATTATAATCACATATAACGCCAACGTCGAATCTCGTTTTGTTGTATTGTTTTTTTAATTAATCAGTGGTTATCAAATGACATTAACTTTAAGTAAATGTAAATTAAAGTACAAGAATTATTATTTGATAAACAACAGCTACATCAGCTCCTCATCAATGGTTACTTAATGATAAAAGAAGTGGAAATGTTCTTCTAGTGTGTCTTGGGTTTCTACATTGCCCACATTTTTTTGTCGTGTCTAGATGTTTCTCGAATATGCATATCACAATGAATTTGAGTGGATTTTGGCCGACACAGTCCCTCAATAAAGTCAGATCTGGTACAATCAGAACCTCATTAGGGTCTTTATCATTACCTATGGGGGGAACTCAAATTTGTATACCTTAAACACTTTTGATAGTAGGTATACGAGATCCACAAAACGGTTATAGTCTTGACGGGTATACGAGCAAGCTGTTATCATATGAGAGTATGGATACTTCAGAGCTTGAATAAACCTGCAGTCGCACCATCTTTCTCGTAGATTTTCTCTTAATGACACAACTTCAATCCCTTGAAGAGGTCGCGGCAACTCTGTGACACGAAACAATTCATGCGTTCTAGAGAAGCTTGTTATAAACATTCCATTTGTTGCAGCAATTTTTTTTGTAGATCTATAACTAATCTAGGGTGATATACATGACCGCCTTGCATCCATGTTTGAGATTGTCCCCCGAGCTTCGCAAAAAGCGCCCCAAACAAAAATATGTAGTTTTTACAAAAGCCGCTACAGGTAAGTGACGTGGACCCTTTAAGGTCGAATTGATTATCTCAGCCAAGTTGGTCGTCATGTGTCCATATCGATATCTACCATCATATGTATTTTTCCACATTTCTTTATTGATGAGGCTAATGTAATCGTATCCTTACTCATTCTTAACCAAATCTTGAAGCATGGATTCAAATGTTTGAGGTAGTAGTTCGTAACCTGAGCATAAAATATAGAACTTACTAACTTTGTTTCTTTAAAAAATGAAAATGATCGATGAAAAAAAACTACAGCAATTTCATTTACCCATGTGCACAAGTAATTGACGCTCATCATTCTTCTTAAACCTTCAATGGTAGTTTGCAACAATGCGTCGGATACAATACCTATGTTGGACAAAGGGTGGTTGCCACATTGGACCCAAAGACTCCATTACTGCTTTGATCCCAGCTCCGCGACTAAAATGACACAGATTTTTCCCTCATGATAACATGTGAACGTAAGTTTCGGAAGAAAAAACCCAAGTATATGTATCTTTTCCTTCAACAAGAGCAAAAGCAACATGAAGAATGTTGCGATTACCATCTTGGACAACTGTCAATAGTAAACTTGCTTGTATTTTTCATACAAGAAAGTCATGTCGATCTAGACCACAAGCTTGCAGTATTTGACAACATTAATGCACTGTGGGTAAGTCCAAAAAACCCGGTAGAAATGACATCGATCGTGAATAACTTGATCATTATGGTATGCATGGTAGGTTTCGAAGTCCATAATATTCCCAGGATTCAACCTCTGCACCACCCTAAACCAACTTGGAAGTTCGTTGTAAGATGCATCACATTCACCGTGAAGTTTTTTAATGGCATTCTGCTTTGCCTTCCATGCTTTTTTTTATGAGACGGAATACACATGTTGCAATTGTATAGCTGAAATCAACACATCAATAGTTATATGGGAGCTTGCTTTTACCATGGGCATGATGGCTTGGCAGATCACTTCAGAGTCCAAGTTGGGATGATCTTGGTTGATCCCTCCAACACAACATGTGTGAGGACTGTTGTATACCATTAGTTCCCATCTATTATTTTTCCTCTTCCTCTTCGATACGCGAACCATCCAATTGTATCCATTTTTACGTCGGACACAATGATATACATACTTTTCTATCGTAGAGCGGTTGAATCTGGATTGAACAAAATTACGAATATTGTAATTTTTTATAGCCATCATCGCTTTTTCTTTGCTTGAAAACTCCATGCCAAAAGATAACTCACAATTATTTGCAGATGAGTAAAATCCATAGTCACCGAGATTAGGTATATCTGCAAATTCTACCCCATACATTACACCATAGTTAGCTTCATACATGTGTGCTAGAGGTTTAGTTTGTGCCATATTTGTGGGAACTTCATCTACATCATCATCATCAGAGTTGAATTGCAGTGATTATGGGTGAATGAATAGTCCAGTATCAGCACCATCCGCACCTGGCTCATGAAGCGGCTCTTCTGGTGGACATGATGGTTCCTCCATGCTCTCCACATTTAGGTTGAAGAACCTAATACTTCCATCCCTTCCCCTTGAACTAAAGGGCATATTGACATTGAGATTGAAAAAGCTCGCAGTAGAATGCCTCCCCCTGGAGCTTGAAGCAATCGTGTCAAATGAAAACTGTACATATTGTTACGTCGACGTCATCTCCATATTAAGGTCAAAGAAATTGGCAGATGAATGCCTTCCCCTTGAACTGGACGCGATGTTACCGTACGGATTATTCGTGGACCCACCTCGGTACATATCGTAAGGAGTTACTAATGAATGTCTCACCATTGAAGTTGATGGGACGGTACCATGATGCGGATTTCCCATTATGGTATTAAAATCATTACACATTACTGTAGTCGTGATGTCAACTTCATCAGCTTGTCCAGCCATCCCATAGTGGGAGCTTAATGATAGACCCCAAACAATACGCACTTCAATAAATTTTGCATACATCTCCGTATCGACGTCTGAATAATGATTTTGAGAATCAACCATCATTTCAACATCATCATTGTTCGATAGTTCGAACGCTATATAAGTTAACAGAAATAATGATGTTGAAAATCTATATTGAAGCGACGACATTCTTCTAGTACTTCCAATATGAACCTTCCTTGAAATCTTCGTTATCAGCTCCTTAAGAGTTATGTTTCTCTTGAAGGATATTTTAACATAATGATTTGATACAAAAACAACGCCGGTTTCATCTTCCAAAATTTATCCATCATAATAACAATAGATGGAATTCGCGTCATTCTTAGAGTTTGAAAGTGAGACAATCTTATATCTGCAAAAAAAAACCTGAAACAAGCCTAATTAAATCCACACCTACCCACGCGGATACATTTTCAAATCTACTCTCACTCATACTACCCAACTATATACCCACCACCATCTCATATCCGTCTGTACCCACTCATACCCATCCACACCCGTCAATTTGAGATAGGAGAAACAACAATCTTCAATTCCAAAAATGTATATACCCTAATTGTAGACACCCATTTTTGTTTGGGTTCTACTATTAATTATTATTATTATTTATAATATTTACATTTTATTTGTAGGCCCGAAACCAAGGCCCAAACAACAAAAAACCAGAAGCTCAACAATTCAACAACCCAAGGTGTGACCCACCAGACCCAACCCAGTTACCATACCCAACCCAATTTACAAGGACCTGGAGCCCAAATCCGACCCGACCCGACCCAAAACCTAAAACCCTAAACATATTAGGGTTTCTGATGATTATTTCCAGCACCGCTAAAAAATGACACTTAGATCTGGACCCATCCAACGGTCCAAATCACTTGAAGCTAAGTTTTTTTGTGACCCTTCAGCTATCGAATAAATTAAGCCATTGGATCTATCCAGATCCAACGATCCAGATGATGTATAGGGCCTAAAACCCTAGCTGCCCTCCACTGTCACCGGCTCCTAGGCCAAAGCTCCCATCATCGCCACTGTCGCTCCTTCCAGAGTCATTAACTAATCACCTGCAACAAATCAATCCATCATCAGTAATCAAGTTAAAGAAACCCAATAAAAATGAAAACAAATCAAGATAGAGATTTCGAGGCAATCACATCCTCTCATCTCAGAAACCAAAGGCCATCACCACCAAGACATACAGCATAAAACGTGGGAAAAGAAAGAGAAAAACATAATAGAGCTCAGAAAAACTAGAAAAAAACAAAGAACTACAATTAAAGAAAAAGAAAGAAAGAACAGAAAAATGAAACGTACCTTAGATCTGGAGGTCGTGACCTTACTGGAGTTTGAAGAAACCATCACTGAAGGTAAAAACTTTCTCTTTTCTCAGATCTAGGGTTGTGATGGGGGTTTTAGTTTTTTTGGTAGTAAAGGGTTTGTTTTAGATGATAAAATAGAGGGGTAAGGCCAAGGGATGGTTTTGGTTTGATTTCCCATGCCATCGTCGCCAAATACGGGGGTTTTGGTTTTTTTTTCTTCCACGATGAAGAAAGAGGCAAATAGGGAGATGGGTTTGAGAGCATTTTGCTCTCTGATCTTCGAAGAGAGATGAGAAAATGAGTAAGTGAGAGATATGGTCGAATTAAGGCCTTTCGTTTGGTCTTATATCAGAGGCCCTAAACGATTACATTTTGAGAGGGGTCAGGGTGGCATTTTAGCGCGTGGGTAAACCCCACTTTGGGTCCTTCTAGTTTTGTAATGTTTTATTCCAGTCATTAATGAAGTGTTTTATTTCTTTTTATTTTGAGCTTATGTTTTATTAATATTTTAATTTCGTCCTTATTAGCCTTTAAATACTTGTACATATATATTTAAGTTGGGGTCATTGTACTTTAACTTATTTATATTTAAGCACTACATGTTTTTATTAGTTCATTTTAGTCCCTTGGTTTCTGTTATTTTATCTTTGGTTAAATTGTTGTTAGTATCATGGCATTTTATTTTCTTCAATTTCAGTCCTGCCTGCTGTTGTGGATTTATTATTATTTCAGTACTCTTGTTTCATAATATTAACCTATTCATCATATTATTTTACTTAAATCAAGATTAATAGTTATTTTATTATTTGATTCTATGTGGTTTTATTTCATTCCAATGTATATATATATATATATGTAATAATTCATTTATGTTGAACGTACCCAATGTATGTGGATAAATTATGTGTATTTTATATTTTGTTGTAGATATTCATACGTATTATATATCATGATTATAATTTCATATATGCCTATTATTAAAACATGTGCATTTATGTTGATTGTTCCTAAATATTTGTATATATATATATGAAACAATTGATTTTATACATCATTTACCTCTTTCATATTTGCCTTTTTGAATCTATTTTATAACCATATTATTTTATATTATTTGTATATATTACTTGTTCTTCGGTATTGGTTTTAAATGAGTGTACAAAATGTTTCATTCATTTTTTATGCCTTTTACTCAAAAAATTTCAATAACACTCGTCGTAGAACGGGCGTAGAAAGCACTACTTGGTCGAAGTAATGCAATCCGATACGACGTTCGAACAAAATGGGAACTTGAAATAAATCTAGTTTATTTTACTAATTAAATCTTTTTTTATTCAAATGACCCAATGCGTTTTTTTATGTGGTAATTTATTTTACGCAAATGTTGATTTTCATTTTATATTTGATTGGCATTTTTTAAAATCAATGAGGAGGGAATATTCTTTTACAGATAAGAAATCGGTGAGATAGTTTTCCCGATGGAGGATTGCTAATCTTGAGATTTTTTTTCATGTTAAAGAATTTTCTCTAATAAATAATTCGAAGCAAATTAATAACTTTAATAAATGAATCATACTTTAATTATCGATGCGAAATCATGATTTCTGCCGTTACGACAACTTGTAAGCAATTAAGTACCAATTTTGGGCGTTGTGGGGGTGTTAATCCTTCCCCACGCTTAATCGACACAGAAGCCACAATAAAGGATGAATAAATTTCCGAATGTTTGAGGACATCCAAATTTCCTGGAGCTCCACAATTTCTCCTTTTTGTTTTATATGATAAGAAAATTCTGATCTCTATGAGTCTTGTCGAGGTTGGCAGAGTCACAAAGTATATGGCTCTAACTAGGGTCAATGATTAACACCTTACTAATTTTCTTCTAAGAAATCAATGCATTGCTTGGAGGACTGAATTCGATGTCAGCAATTGCGCAAATATCTTCTAATGCTTTTGTTTCTAAAGTTTCAACCATCATCCTTGGCATGGATGTGCCTCTTGGCTCTCCTGGGCAGTCTAATCTTTCATCAATTGTCACGATGGTTAACTCCAGACAGCGGTCTTTGATTTCTCGATACAGGGTGGTTGTGCATACATAGTCTCCAAAGCTTGAAATGATTGATTCTCTTTTCAAAGCAAGAATGAAAGCTCTATCGGATTTCTACACAAGTTCAGGCAGAGAAAGCCAATTTTTATCAGGGGAAAAATTTATTGGGGCAAGAAGAAATTGTCATAAGTCAATAATGGGAAGGATGCACACTGGTACAAACAAAGAGTGAAGACAACTGAATCAGGGATAGAATGAAGACTGCCCATGCAATCATTCCCACCATTGATCAAGAAAACATACATCAATATATACATACATGTTACATGAAAGTTGCATATTTACATCAAACATTCATCATCATGTGCAATAAAGACTTTGATTTTCCCTCTCATGAGGATACTTTTAAGAATTTTAGACATTTTTCCCTCTCATGAGGACAAATTCAAAAAAAAATCATCAAATCAAACACATAAAATAAACTTCATCTTGGCATCCATCATAACATCCAAGATAGTCATTCATAAACACATTATTTATTGATCTTTCAGGAAATAAAAGTTCAAAAATAACTAGATGTCTCTGATCTGAAGAAACAATGTCATCTACACATTCAACATCATGATGTGAACGATAAGATCTTCTAAAGGCATTTCCTCAATATGCAAGAACAAGCAGACTGTTTTCCGCCTTTGAGATTGTTTCTCTCGAAACAAAGTGTCGTCTCGCTAGAGACAAATTTTCTTAAAAACAAATTTTGCCTCGCTTGAGACAATTTCTCTCAAAACGAATTTCATATACATTTTTCCTTTGAGATGAAAATTTTGAATTTGTTTCACTTGAAACAAAGTTGATCTCACTTGAGATTTTTCTCTCAAAACAAACTTTGTCTCACTTGAGACAGTCTTCCTTAAGATACGAACATTTGATATTCTTTTTACTCAAGCAAATTTCTTCTAACTTGATACAGTTTCCCTCGGAATACAAATTTCAAAGTTGTTTTACTTGAAACAAAATTAATCTCACTTGAGATTGATTCTTTCAAAAACATATTCGTCTCGCTTGAGACAGTTTTCCTCAAAACAAAAAATTTGAAAATTATTTCAGTTGAAACAAAATTGAAAAAACCTTTGAGATTGTTTCCCTTGAAACAAATTTTGTCTCGCTTGAGATAGTTTCTCTTGAAACAAATTTTGTCTCTCTTGAGACAGTTTCTCTTGAAACAAATTATCCCTAAAGATGGCCAAACATCCTCATCACGTAGGAACCGTGTCATCCACCGACCAGATCTCCCCATCACATAGGAGCTACGTCATCCTTAGATAGTCAAACCTCCTCATCACGTAGGAATTGTGTTATCTCTATTATCCCTAAAGATGGTCAGACGTCCTCATCACATAGGAACTGTGTCATCCAGCGACTATTTCTCCTTATCACGTAGGAGTAACATCATCCTTAGATAGACGAACTTCCTCATCACGTAAGAATCGTGTTATCTCCAAATTATCCCTAAAGATGGCCAAGACGTCCTCATCACGTAGGAACAATATCATTCATCGACCAGATCTCCTCATCATGTAGGAGCAATATCACCCTTAGATAACCAGATTTCCTCATCACATAGGAACCATGTTGTTTCAAATTTACCTAAACAAGACCAGAACTCTTCATCGCAAATGATCAATGTCATCATTTTTATCAAATTTCAAAGCCAAAGAGATAACCGGAAAAAAACTCGTTGTCTTTTTGTCTTTGCCATATTCTTGTTAACACAAGAATGGGAAAAGAGGAGCAACAATAGACACTCATTTTTGACCGGGTTCTATTATTATTATTATTATTATATTTACATTTTATTTGTAGGCTCAAAACCAAGGCCCAAACAACAAAAAATCTGAAGCCCAACAAGTTCAGCAACCCAAGGTATGACCCACCAGACCCAACCCAATTTACAAGAACCTGAGCCCATATCCGACCCGACCCAGAACCTTAAACACATGATTTTTTATGATGATTTCCAGTGCCGCTCAACGATGACCCTTAGATCTGGACCCATCCAACAATCCAGGTCACTTGAAGCTAGTTTTTTGGTGACCCTTCAACCGTCGAATCAGTTCAGCCGTTGGATCTATCCATATTCAACGGTCTAGATAATGCATATGACCTGAAACCCTAGCTTCCCTCCACTGTCACCGTCGTCGCCTAGGCCAAAGCTCCCACTATCGCTTATGCCAGAGTTATCAACCAGCAGCCTGCAACAAATCAATCCATCATCATTAATCAAGTCAAAGAAACCCAATAAAAAATGAAAACAAATCAAGATAGAGATTTCGAGGCAATCACATCCTCTCATCTCGGAAATCGAAGGCCATCACCACCAAGACATGCAACATAAAACGGGGGAAAAGAAAGAGAAAAACACAATAGAGCCCACAAAAACTAGAAAAAAAAAGAGAACTACAACTAAAGAAAAAGAAAGAAAGAACAGAAAATTGAAACTCACCTTAGATCTAGTGGTCATGGCCTCACCGGAGTTTGAAAAAACCATCATCGAAGGTAAAAACCTTCCATTTTCTTAGATCTAGGGTTGCGACTGGGGGGAGGCTTCAGTTTTTTGGGTAGTAAAGGGTCTATTTTAGAGGATAAAAGAGAGGGGGGGAGGCCAAGGGTTAGTTTTAGTTTAGTTTCCCATGTCATTACCGCCGAATACGACAGCCGTGGTTTCTTTTTTCCTCCACAACGAAGAAAGAGACAGAGAGAGATAAGGGTTTAAGAGCATTTTGCTCTTTGATCTTCGAAGAGAGAGGAGAAAATGAGAGATATGGTCGAATTAAGGTCTTTCGTTTGGCCTTATATCTGAGGCCCCAAACGACGTCGTTTGGAGAGGGTCAGGGTGGCATTTTAACGTGTGGGTAATCCCCACTTTAGGTCCTTCTGGTTTTGTAATGTTTTATTCCAATCATTAATGAAGCGTTTTATTTCTTTTTATTTTGAGCTCATGTTTTATTAATGTTGTAATTTCATCCTTATTAGCCTTTAAATGCTTGTACGTATATATTTAAGCTGGGGTCATTATACTTTAACTTTTTTAATATTTAAGCATTACATGTTTTTATTAGTTCATTTTAGTCTCTTGTTTTCTGTTATTTTATCTTTGGTTAAATTTCTGTTAGTATCGTGGCATTTTATTTTCTTCAATTTCAGTCCTGCCTGCTATTGTGGATTTATTATTATTTCAATACTCTTGTTTCATAATATTAGCTTATTGATCATATTATTTTACTTAAATCATGATTAATGGTTCTTTTATTATTTGATTCTATGTGGTTTTATTTCATTCCAATATATATATATATAATAATTCATTTATGTTGAATGTACCCAATGTATGTGGATAAATTATGTGTATTTTATATTTTTGTTAAAAATATTCATACGTATTATGTATCATGATTATGATTTCATATATGCCATTTATTAAAACATGTGCATTTATGTTGATTGTTCCTAAATATTTGTATATATATGAAACGATTTATTTTATACATCATTTACCTCCTTTCATATTTTCCTTTTTGTATCTATTTTATAACCATATTATTTTATATGATTTGTATATTAAATGTTTCTATATATTACTTGTTATTTGGGATTTGTTTTAAATGAGTGTACAAGATGTTTCATTCATTTTTTAAGCCTTTTACTCGAAAAATTTCAAGAACACTCGTCGTAGAATGGGCGTGGAAAGCACTACTTGGTTGAAATAGTATAATCCGATACGACGTTCGAACGAAATAGGAACTTGAAATAAATCTAGTTTATTTTACTAATTAAATCCTTTTTTATTCAAATGATCCAAGGCGTTTTTTATGTGGTAATTTATTTTACGCAAATGTTAATTTTCCTTTTATATTTGATTGGCATTTTTTTAAAATCAATGAGGAGGGATTATTCTTTTACAGATAAGAAATAGGCTAGATAATTTTCTCGATGGATGATTGCTAATCTCGAGATTTCTTTTCATGTTAAATAATATTCTATAATAAATAATTCGAAGCAAATTAATTAACTTTAATAAATGGATCATACTTTAATTATCAATGGGAAGTCATGATTTCCGCCATTACGACAACGTGTAAGCGATTAAGTACTAATTTTGGGTGTTGTAGTGGTGTTAATCATTCCCCACGCTTAATCGACTCCCAGACCCGTTAAATCAGATTTTTGGTAAACGCATACCAATTTTTGTCTTAAAAAACGGTTTTTCTTAAAATTGTTTTAAAATATGTTTTTAGGTATTCGACCTACCTAACTCAAAGGTCGATGGCGAATCTAATTCAAAATTTTCAAATTAAATCAAAATCTTCAAATTTTCAAATAATAAAGTAATAATTGTTTTTTTAAATAATACTTGGTTGTTTTTTCAAAAAAAAATGGTAATGACACTAACATTATGTTAAATTACAAGTCATGTCTAAACTCTTAAGATTTACATAATAGTCTCTAAAATTATATCTAAATTCATAATGGTCTAAAATTTATATGATAAGTAGTTAGTGACCGGGCGGATGTGGGGCGGGTGGATGCGGGACAGGCAGATGCAGGTCCGTAAGGTCTCAAACTTATCACTTACCCAGTACCTACGGCGAGTATGACTTTTTACATCCACACCCGCCCAATACCCACTAAACTTATACCCTCCCTACTCCAACTAAAGCAGGTACAATGAGAAACTCATAAAATTACACTCGTTTGCCATCCCTATATACACCTACCTAGCTTTATACCGCCAAGCTTAATTTAGATTCCCATGCTATGCATCAATTAATTATTTTCTAATTTATGAACAAAAAACAATCAGTTTTCTAATTAACATTAATACTAAATCATTCAATTTAATTGGTTAATAATTATTTAAACAAAACCAAAAAAATATGTTCTTATTATTATTTTTATTAATCTGGAGTAAGTATAAAATAATATATGTTCAAAGATAACTCTTAATATTTTTTTAATTGAACGCTCACATCCTAATATTTATTATACTCTCATTTGAAAGACTTGGATTGCATTAATCGATCTAATAAAAAAATTAAGTTATTCTATGAACTAGTTTAAAATTGTTATACCTTTATCCGAACATTTTCAAAGTTAAAAACTGTCTGTTATCGATTTTTATAAGATTTAAATATCTTATCTTATATAGATAATTTCGAATAATTTAACTTCTTATTTTAATGATTTTCAAATCTTTGCAAATGAGGAATCTAAAGCTTAAAGTCTAAAAAGTGATAAATTAATTGTAGGTAATGGGTCGACGATATATATCTTTAGGTGTCGTAAGCCTTCAAGTTGTCCCAATACCAAAATAAATATCAGTCTTGATCAGCATTTTCGTGAGGTGCGCAAATATCCTTCAGACTAGGATTTTAGCCCATAATATGCAAATTAAGTGGGGTCCCAATTAAATCCTGAAACGATTTATTAAAAATAAATTTAATTTTTAATTAAGTGTGATTTAAAAATCTCATATCGATTAATTTAGGTTTTCCTTTTAAAATCGAAAAAAATCAATTTGAGGAGTCGTCACCGATATTTGATTAAGGTGTGATTGAGCACAAAAAAATTATCATTTTAATAAAAAAAATTAATTTTAATTTTATTAAAATAACATTTTTAGGTCTACGTTCCAAAAATTTAAGTTCGGGAGTCGATTACGCATGAAGAATGATTAGCACCCTCACAGCGCCCTAAATCGGTACCTAGTCAATTGACTAGTTGTCTTTGCAATGAAATTTACAAGTTCGAATTTAATTTAATTGAAGATCCCTTTAAATAAAATTCTTTTAATTTTAGGATGGAAAATAGCAATATTTAATTATTTCCTATCAAGAAGAAACAACCTCTCATGCCTTAAAACAATCAGTTCTTACTCTAATCGAAATAAGGAAATATTGCTAGTCTATTCTAAAATTCATTATTAATTTAAATTTCAAAATGCTTGAATAATGATAAAATAAAGTAAAACCAAATTAAATTAAAAATTACCAATCATTTTAGAAAGAAAAAGGTTGTTCGATTATTTAAAGACGTCGAGATCATACTTTTTATAATTTCTAACGATCTTTCCTCGAAGAATTTAAATTGAAGAACATTTTTTGTTCTCTCGTTCCCAGATTTTAGGTGTGGTTGTTTTTTAGGGTTTCACTTAACGGGATACACTTTCATTTTAAGATTATCGGAAGAGACTTTCTTATGACTTAAGACATTCAGTTCTCAACAACCTTAAAATGAAAGGATATTACACTTAATCCAATTATTTGAATTGAATCAAGTTATGTTCGTAAGGGTATCATATATATTGTGCAAAAAATGATGTTACATGATAAAAATTATATACAAATGAAAATAAGAAGAAGAAAAATCCTACATATCTATGTACATAAATATACATTTTAGAAAACAATGGGCATACATGTTAGGGTAAGACGTATATGTATATATATATATATATATATAAGATATAGAAAGTATTTGACGTACATAATATTGCATATCAAGTATAACATAACGTAATATAAATGGGAGTACATATATAATATATAAGCATAGAATCACAAATGACGCTAACATACCATAGAGTAAATCACAAATGACATTAACATACCATAAAGTAATATATATATATATATACACACACGACACAAACAAGGGATAATGGTCAAAGTAAATCAAACAAATAAGCATCCAATCTAAATTCAAAAGAATCTTTACGGATCAAAAGAAAAGGTAACAAATGCAAAGTCAAAATTCCAACAAACAAACCTAAGGCTAAAGCAAACATGCTTAGTTTGAAATAAATTAAAACGTATAATAAGCAAGAGAAAAAAATTAAGCATATAAATGAGCTTAATTGTAGGACATGAAATAAAAGACATAAATATAAAGCATTAAAGGTAAACGACATAAAAGTAAAGCATAGAATAAAAGGAAACAATGAATAAATCAAATGATAAATCAAATACACGTCAAGGGCTCTAAGGGTACCGATATAAAATAGATGTATAAATCACGTACCAAAATCAGAATTAAAGCAGAACCAAAATAATTACATTGTAAAACAAGAAGGACTGCAGTGAAAATTTACCCTTTGACCATTAAAAAGCGGGCCCTTAATAGTCACTTTTAGGGAGATAAAACAAACTTTTTAAGAAACAAACTTTTTAAGAATCAAACTTCATTTGGTCGGTATTCTCTCCGGAAAGGCGGACTAATATACATCTAATATATGATGTTATCGGATACATTAAAAGATATTTGATAAATTTGGTTTAGCGTTATCGGAAATATCGAGTAATAATAATGTAATAAGTGGAAATCATGAAGAAATATTAAAAAATTTGGCAACCAGCAAACTTAGCTTGTCGGTTTGTATCGATACTTTATAAAAATATATTGATCCATAACAATATAACAAGTAAAAAATGACAAAACCGGTCTATAAATGACAAAACAGGTAAAGCGCTACTAGATATATTAAAAGTGTCGATACTTTATAAAAATGTATCTATCCATAACAATATAACAGGTAAAAAAAATGACAAAACCGGTCTATAAATGACAAAACAGGTAAAGCGCTACCGGATATATTGAAAGTGTCGATACTTTATAAAAATATATCGATCCATAACAATATAACAGGTAAAAAAATGACAAAACCGGTCTATAAATGACAAAACAGGTAAAGCGCTACCGGATATGTTGATAGTGTCGATACTTTATAAAAATGTATCGATCCATAACAATAAAACATGTAAAAAATGACAAAACCGGTCTATAAATGACAAAACAGGTAAAGCGCTACCGGATATGTTGATAGTGTCGATACTTTATTATAAGTATCGACACTTTTGGAATTTAAAAGAGAAGAAGTTATAGCGTTAATAAAGTGTCGATACTTTATAAAAATGTATCGATCCATAACAATATAATAGGTAAAAATATGACAAAACCGGTCTCGAAATGACAAAACCGGTAAAGAGCTACCAGATATGTTGATAGTGTCGATACTTTATTATAAGTATCGACACTTTTGGAATTTAAAAGAAAAAGAAGTTATAGCGCCAATAAAGTGTCGATACTTTATAAAAATGTATCGATCCATAACAATATAACAGGAAAAAATATGACAAAATCGATCTCGAAATGACAAAACCGGTAGTAAAAAAGTGTGCTTGTGTGATCATTTTTATTTCAGAATTTTCATTTTTAATACAAAAAGTAGGATATTTTAAGCAAAACCCAGTAAGAAAATAAAAAAAAAATTTTGCAGTAACAAAAGAATAACATTGGGAAACCCACCATGTTATCAGTTTCTCAAAGAACAAAAACCCAGAAACAAACATCTCTCAACGCAAACTTATGATATACTCTTATTATCTCCATAAGATAAAGTTAGGCCAGTTTTAGTTTCTTAAAGAATAAACTTATGATTGAAGAGCTCAAACTGGTGCACGCATAAGTGTCGATGCATTTATGAAAAGTATCGATTCAAAAAATATCGAAATCGATAATTGTTATGTAACATGTAAATTTACAATGTAACCGGTAAAAATATACTGGTTAATTAGCAAATAGGTTTACATTATGTATCGACACTATTTAAATATGTGTCGATACTTTTTTCCCAAAATGAAAGCACAACGAGGTGCACGCATAAAGTGTCGATACATTTAAAATTGTATCAATCCCAAAAACATCAAAACCAATAATTATAATGTAATAGGTAAATTTGCAATGTTACCGGTTAAAATATACATGTTTAGTTAGAAAATAGGTCAATATAAGCGCTACCTATTACATTATATAAGCGCTACCTAATATATTATTGTACTTGATAATATTTTCGGTTAAATGATATAACATAACCGGTCTAAATTTTAACCGGTCACTTGTTTAACAGGTCACGCCGTTTTTAGCCGTTTTTTAGGCACCGCACAGCAGAATCACCCCATTTGGTCACTTCAATTTTTTTTATCAAAATTTATTTTTGAAAATCCTCTGAAGGAAACAAAAATGTCCTTCATGTGTTTTACTTTCTTCGTCGGCCGCCATGACAGGCGGCGTCGACCACTGTTTCCAGCCATGGAAATGAAGAGACTTTCCACTTTTTCGATCCCCTCGAACCTCCAAACACCCATCTTTGTTCGGTTTCATCAAAAACCCTCGAGAATGTAGTAGATCTTAGGTTTTCCTTTCGAAATACCCATTCTCCGGTCATCGGGATTTCTCTGTCGATTTGCTCTTTCATTTATTATAAGAAAACTACCCACAAACAATGTATGCAAGCACGAAAATGCAGCAAACGTAATACCTTTTGAAGAACAAAAATGCTTGGTTGTGTTTCTCTTTTGAAAAAAAAATTACAGGGAAGTGTTCTTTTTTTATTTCAAATTTTCCTTTTATAAAATCCATCCCTTTTTCTTTTACAAATTCCTCATTAATAGATTTTTTTGATCTCTCGATTTCGGTTGCTGCTTTTTATCGTATGGTTAGGTTTCTGATGAGAAATGATGCTTTTTTCTTGTTGCTCTTGATGGACCTGGATTCTCTTAACCCCCCTGAAAATCATTTTGGTCTTATTTTACTCTTTTGTATTGTTGCGTTCTGTTTTTGCTAAGGGGAGGAGATCCTCTTTTCTGATATGTTTTTGTGTTTTCGGTTTGCATGTGAGAGGAATGGAAAAGGTTGCACCTTTTCAACATTTTGTGGCAATTGAGGCTCCTGCCATCCACTGTCACGGAAGAGGGAGTTGGTAGGGGGACACACGCCCGCTGCTGGTGCGGATCAGGCGTGGGTGCATGAGGATTTGGTGCTATGTGCACGAATCTCATTCGTAGTAAACAAACCCTAGATTTCACTGCATATGAGCTGTTGAATTGTTGATCGGATCCAACGGTGGTCGACGGTGGCTACGTATATCCTTTTTTAGGGTAATAAAAACCCTATTTTTAGTTTTGATTTGGACCATCATAATGGTTAATAGATCTGACGGCTATAAACTTCTGGCGGTGCTGGACCAAAGAGGGGAAACCCTAGCCATCTCAAATGCTAACTGTTGGGTTGCTTCTAGCTTGGGCTTTGTTGAAAACATTTTGATATTTCGATATAACAAATTAAGTTAAATGAATTTTAAGATTTTCCAAAATGATTTTCTAAGTATATTCGATATAATTATTCGAATATCAAAACATTACTCAAAATATTTCAAAAATCATTTTTAATCCTTACTTAAGTGTAAAATTAAGTTTTAATCTTAAAACAATTTCAAAATAATCTTTCAAAGTATTTCGAACCATTTCAAAGCCAAAAATTCCAGATTGCTCATAGGGAACCGATTCCCCCCCAAGGGGGTACCGATTCCCCCCTGTTCAACGGTCGAAATATTTGAATTTTACACTTAGGGAACCGATTCCCTATGAGGGGGAACCGATTCCCCCCACGCTCCAAGCATTTTTATTAAATGTTTTCACACTTAAACGGCTATATTATCTTCATTAATTATCCCCAACGTTCAGAAGAGATTCAAGGTGTATTTAAACAAGTTCTGAAGCCCTTGATCAACAAGAAATCATAGAGAAACAAGAGAGAAAGCATCAAACACCAAGTTTGTGCAAATCAAGCCAATTTTCCTTTCAATATTCATTTTGCTTTCAAGAACACCATTTGTGCTCATTTGTAATTATCTTTGAGTGTTCTTTTCTTGTTCTAGAATTGTGCAAACATCTTACCTTGTGAGGTTTTCTTGTAAGTTTGCAAATTTGTAATCTTCTCTTTGGGAAAAAGAGTGTTCTCAAGAGTTGGGGTATACTCTTGAGGGATTTTGTAAGGTTATCTCTTTGGCCTCAAAAGAAAGAACAAATTAGTGAATTTGTTGGAAAATCCTTAGTGTGGATAGCTAAGGTAGTGGACGTAGACTTTGTTTGAGAAAGTCGAACCACTGTAAATCGCTGTGCAATTACTTTCAATATTTCTGCAAAAGCTTCCACGAAATTTTTAATTGCCAATTCACCCCCCTCTTGGCTGATTCCGTCGATCGATTAACTCAACAATTGGTATCAGAGCCTAACTCATTTGAAGGTTTAATCGCCTCTTGAGTCAATTCGGGAAGATTTATATCGATTATTAAAGTCATCAATGGCCTCCGCTTCAAACTTCGACTCCGGTCTCGATTCGATGCCCGTCAACAAGCCTCCTTTCTTAAATGGAGCTAACTATGCCTATTGGAAGAATAGAATGATGTACTTCATTCAAGCAAGTGACATGGGAGCATGGAATGCTGTAGAAGAAGGATACATCAAACCTCTCACTCATCCAAGGTTGTGGAGTGAAGGAGAGACAAGAATGTTCCAGCTCAACTCCAAAGCCATCCATATTATTTTTTGTGCTCTTGGACCAGATGAATACGGAAGAGTTTCATCGTGTACAACCACCAAAGAAATATGGGACAAGCTTCAAGTCACACATGAAGGTACAGATGAGGTAAAGAAAACAAAAATTAGTATTCTAATGCATAGCTATGAAAATTTCAGGATGAAACCAAATGAAGACATCAAAGCTATGACGGATAGATTTTCAACGATTGTCAATGGTCTCAAATCATATGGAGAGATCATCTCAAATGAAAAGCTTGTGAGGAAGTTAGTCTACTCCCTCCCAAAATCATGGCAATCAAAGAAGACGGCAATCATCGAGTCTAAGGACCTATCGTCCTTAACTCTTGAAGAACTTATCAGTTCACTCCTCACTCATGAGATGATGCTTGAAGATGAGGTGGACCTTGATAAAGTTGAAGAGACACCAAAGGAAAAGGAGAAGAAGAAAAATATTGGAGTTGCTCTCAAATCCACAAAAGATGAGAGTGATTCTAATAATGATGATGATGACGAGGAAATGGCATTGTTTGCCAAACGGTTCAGAAAAATGATGAGACCTTACCAAGGAAGAAAATTCAAACGAAACGAAGGTCTCAAAAATGAACCAAAAGAGAAGGACCCAATCATTTGCTATGAATGCAAAAAGCCGGGGCATGTCAAATATGATTGCCCACAATTGAAGAAAAAGGGTCAATCAAAGAATAAGCACAAGGCTCATGTGGCTACATGGAGCGATGAAGAAAGTTCCGATGAAGAGGAACAAGAAGTAGCAAACTTGTGCTTGATGGCATTCGGGGAAGATTCTAAGGTAACCTCTAACTCATCCGATTTTGATGATTTATCTTATGATGAGTTATTTGAGGAGTACAATGGGTTGGCTTCGGATTATGAGAAATTGTTTTTAAAATATAAAAATGATGTTTCAAAATTGAAAAATGAAAACAAACTCATATCAAAAACCAACAACGATCTTGAAAGTAAAATAAAAGATTTGCAAATCAAACTAGAAGAGTTTGAAAAGAAAAATTTAGATTTGCAAAATTTACTTTCAAAGATCAATGATGATCATCAAAAGAAAATTGATGATCTTAAAACTTCTTTTGATAAAGTTGGAACAAAACATTTTGAAAAAGGTGGAAATTCAAAATCCAACTTTGTTAGAAAAAGCTTTAGAAACTACAATCATAGAGGTCCCCAAAGAACCTCTAATGGAAAAATCATTAGAAGTATGTGGGTTCCTAAAGAACTCATTACTACTAAAGATAAAAATATCCTACACAAATGGATACCTAAGGGGACTAGGATTTTGGAAACTAATGAATGTGGACCCAAAAGAATTTGGGTACCAAAAATCAAAAATTAATCTATGTTTGTAGGGAAATGAGCATTGCTACAAGGCACGGGAAATAATTCAAATTCATGGTACCTTGATAGTGGATGCTCAAGATATATGACCGGAGACAAAAGCCGGTTCATTGAGCTTAACGCCAAAAATGGAGGAGAAGTGACTTTTGGAGACAATTCAAAAGGTCACATTGAAGGTATTGGTACAATAGGTAATACCTCTTCCATACAAATTAAGAATGTTTTATATGTGAATGGATTAAAGCATAATCTATTGAGTATTAGTCAATTATGCGATAAAGGATTCAATGTCTTATTTGAAATTAATGGTTGTAAAGTCATTGGCATTGCATCTAATCGGATTATGCTTGTTGGTCATAGAATAGGAAACATTTACATGGTGCATTTAGATTATATTGATATGACTAATTTATGCCTAGTTGCTAAGGATGAGAATGATAGTTGGTTATGGCATAGGAGACTAGGTCATGCTAGTATGAGTGTTTTGCAACGGTTAATTCAAGGAGACTTAGTAAAAGGGTTGCCTAAGCTTAAATTTGATAATGATAAAATCTGTGATGCTTGTGCTAAAGGAAAACAAAAGCGAGTTTCTTTTAAATCTATTAATGATGTATCAACTAGTAGAGTATTACAATTGATCCATTTAGATCTTTTTGGGCCAACTAGAACTACTAGCTTGGGAGGAAAACAATATGCATTTGTCTTGGTAGATGACTATTCTAGATACACTTGGGTTCTATTCTTAAGTACTAAAGATGAAGCATTAGAAAATTTCATCACATTTTCAAAAATAATCCAAAATGAAAAAGGTTACTCTATCACTAGTGTTAGAAGTGATCATGGAACTGAATTTGAAAATCTTGGATTTATTGAGTTTTGTAATTCTAATGGTATTAGCCATAATTTTTCAGCACCTATAACCCCTTAACAAAATGGAGTTGTTGAGAGGAAAAATCGAACTTTAGAAGAAATGGCTAGAACTATGCTTTGTGAAAATAATTTGCCAAAATATTTTTGGGCGGAAGCCACAAATACCGCTTGTTATGTTGTAAATCGAGTAATGATTAGGCCAATTTTAAAGAAAACTCCATATGAAATTCTCAAAAATAAAAAGCCTAACATTAGCTATTTTCATCCTTTTGGATGTAAATGTTTTGTTTTAAACAACGGTAAAAAAAACCTTGGCAAATTTGATGCTAAAAGTGATGAAGGAATTTTTCTGGGTTATTCCTTAAATTCTAAAGCTTATCGTGTATTTAATAAAAGAACTTTAGTTGTAGAAGAGTCTATACATGTTGTTTTCGATGATAATCCACTTCCGAGGAAGGATTCTTCTGTTAATGATGATGTAGGTATTGTACAAGCAAATGACGTTAGACATGACGTTGGAGAATCATCATCAAAGGAAGAAACAAAAGATGAGGAAACTCATGATCCCCTCGAGAATCCAACCAGTGAAGAAAGGGAAGTATCTTTTCCAAGAGAGTACAACTATGTCAAAGATGGTGAAATTATAGGTGATCCATCAAAAGGGGTAACTACTCGATCTTCTCTTAGAAATATCTGTAATTATGTTGCATTTATTTAATGCATAGAGCCTAAGAACATCAAAGAAGCATTAAAAGATGAACATTGGATTATGGCTATACAAGAAGAATTAAATCAATTTGAGAGAAGTAAAGTATGGACATTAGTTGAAAGGCCTAGTAATAAATCTACTATAGGTACTAGATGGGTTTTTAGAAATAAACTTGATGAAAGTGGTAATATAGTGAGGAACAAGGCTAGACTTGTTGCTCAAGGCTATACTCAAGAAGAGGGCATAGACTATGATGAAACATACGCTCCCGTAGCTAGGATGGAAGCAATTAGAATGTTATTAGCATTTGCATGTTTCAATGAATTTAAATTATATCAAATGGATGTTAAAAGTGCATTTTTAAATGGTTTTATAAAAGAAGAAGTGTACGTGGAACAACCTCCAGGTTTTGAAGATTCAAATTTTCCGGATCATGTTTTAAAATTGACAAAAGCTCTTTATGGTTTAAAACAAGCTCCTAGAGCTTGGTATGAAAGATTGTCAAATTTTTTAATTGAAAAAGGTTTTTTAAAAGGAAAGGTTGACACTACATTGTTTTTCAAGAGAAAAGGTAAAGATTTATTAGTAGTTCAAATTTACGTTGATGATATAATATTTGGTTCTACTAATGATGTTCTTTGCCAAGAATTTTCTAAGCTAATGCAAAGTGAGTTTGAGATGAGCATGATGGGGGAGCTCTCATTTTTCTTGGGACTCCAAATCAAGCAAAGAAAAGATGGCATCTTCATTAATCAAGCTAAGTACGTCAAAGATATGCTCAAGAAGTTTGGACTGGAAAATGGGAAACATCATAACACTCCAATGAGCTCTTCAACAAAGCTTGACTTAGATGAAGGAGGTAAATGTGTGGATGTTAAATTATATAGATCCATGATTGGCTCATTGCTTTATCTAACCGCAAGTAGACCGGATATTATGTTTAGTGTTTGCTTGTGTGCTAGGTTTCAATCATGTCCTAAAGAATCACATTTACTAGCTGTTAAGAGAATCTTTAGATACCTTAAGGACACTCCTAGTTTAGGACTTTGGTATCCTAGAGACTCTAGCTTTAGCTTGCATGCCTTTTCTGATGCGAATTATGGAGGATGCAAATTAGATAGGAAAAGCACCTCCGGTACTTGCCAATTCCTTGGAAATATGCTGATTTCTTGGTTTTCAAAGAAACAAAATTGTGTGGCATTATCTACCACTGAAGCGGAATACATTTCAGCCGGTAGTTGTTGTGCACAAGTTTTATGGATGAAACAACAACTTTTTGATTATGGAATTGAAGTAGGTACCATTCCTATCAAGTGTGATAATACTAGTGCTATTTGTCTCACTAAAAATCCCATCCAACACTCTAGAACTAAGCACATTGAAATAAGACATCACTTCATTAGAGACCATGTCACTAAGGAAGATGTAGTTCTAGAATATGTTGATACTTTGCATCAATTAGCGGATATCTTTACAAAACCCTTAGACAAGGAAAGGTTTTGGACACTTAGAAGAGAATTAGGTTTAACTAACCTATCTTCACTTAGTGTTTAAAATAATTTAGCACTTTTAATAAATACTGAAAAATGCTTATAATAATAATTTTTGATTGCATTCTTGCAATTAGTTAGGGGGAGTTTATGATTCTTAGTGAAAATTAATTTTATGTTCAAATAATGTTTAAAGATTAATTTAATTGTTTGAACATAATTATTTTTCAATATATGAGTTGCCTATACCACTAGAAAAGATTAATTTAGCATTTTATGTGCTTAAAAGTCGGATTTTAGCATTTTGGTGCAGAGGGAATCGATCCCCCCATGAGGGAACCGATTCCCCCTTTGAAGGGGAACCGATTCCCCCCACAGGGGAATCGATACCCCCCTGGGGTTCTGTTAAATCGGGCAGAACACCCCCAAAAACCCCAAAACCCTTCTTTTTTTCTTCTTCCGCCATTCTTCACCTCTAAATCTCTCAAATCTCCATTTTTGCCTCAAATCAACGATATTAAATCGGAATTTGCTTCAAATATCATCTTCCAAACCTGTTGGAATCATTAAAATCGTGCAAACAACATCAAAATCCCCTCAATCTTCATCTTTCAAGGTAAATTTTTCTAAACTCTCTATTACATTGATTTTGAACATAGGATTAGTTTTAATTAGTTCTAGGTTAAAATAGTGATCGGGCATTGATTGTTTAGTGATTAAAAACTAGATGTTACAACTAATTTCATCAAAAACACAAGAATTTTCCAAATTTTTTTAAATTTTCGAAATAAAAAAAATGTTAATTTTCAAATTACTGTGTTTTGATTAAATTATGTTGTTGTTATGAAAACTATACATATATTGTTTCTCAAAACCATATTTTTCAAAAGTTTTTCAAAAACTTTGCCCATTAGGATTGATTTAGAGAACCTTGAAATATTGAGGACTCAATTGAGTTTTGGGATTAATTGAATTGCATACATTTGTTTTTAAAATTGCAGGTTATCAATTCTATTCCGATTTCCTAAACCATGTCCAATCCTAAACGTGCTAGGTCTTCATCTAGTCGTTCTAGTCGTCAACCAAATCCTCCTCCTATTCCTCAAAATCCTATTCCAAATCTTGATCCTAACTTGACTATCCAAAATTCTTGTTTCAATCAACCGGGTCCTAAAGATTATCGTTATTGGTTTTACCAATATTTTGACTCGTATAAGATTAGGGAAGAACGTATCCCATCTCTTCAAACTATGGTTGATATTAACTTTAAATATCTCCCTATCTTGCACGAATGGAAATTTGATAAACTTTTTGAACTTGAACCCGTTGTCTATCATCAACTTGTTCGTATCTTCTACTGTAATGCCATTTGTATCAAAAATCGTGACAAAACCAAAACCATAGGAGTACGTTCCTACCTCCTAGGTCAATATTTCCATCTTGATCCGGATTACATATCCAATGCCTTAGGCTTGGATAATGAAGGTTTATCAAACGAAAAACAAGTTTTAGGCTCACGATATAAACGGAATGATAGTGCAAGTATTCTAGATCTTCATGAGCGTTTTCTTTATCTCATGATCACTTGGTGGTTTCGACCATCCGAGGGTCGTTATTCTACTTTTAGAGCTTTAGACCTTTGGTGGTTGCATTGTTTTGAACATAACATAAAAATAAACCTTTCCGAGATTATCTTTGCTGAGATCGTTGAAACCGTTAACCTAGTGCCAAATAAGAAACTCTGTTCTTCACTAGTTTACGGTTGTATCCTTAGTAATCTCTTTTCTAAAGCCGAGCTTCGAGTTGGTCTAGATGCCGCTTTTCCTCTTAAGAAACAAATTAACCTTCTTTCCTTAACGAGAGCGGGATGGATTAAGGATAAGGAAACCGGGGAATGGGTTCGATCTTCTGCAACTACTCCGGAGCTAGTTCTTCACGAGCTCCACCCGAAGCTGACGAAGATCTCGAGCTTGAGCAACTAATGCGAGACATCGATGAAGCTGAAGCTGAACCTGAGCAGGCCGAGGAGCAGCCCGAAGAGCAAGCACAACAATCGACTCAAATGCCTCCATATTTTCAATCTTTTATAGAGACATTTGATTACCGATATGCGACCATGGATTCGAGCTTTATTTCTATAGAGTCCCATTTATCCACAATGGGAGCTCAACAATTAGAAATTCTTCGGGAAATGCGTGCAAATAATGAAGCAACCAATGCACGTATTAATGACCTCACTAACGAAATGGCCGCTATGCGAGCTCATTTTCCTCCTCCCGATCCTCCTACGGATGTTTGATTCTATGTTTTAATTTGTTTTCCAAACTTATTGTTTTAACATTTTGAATATTTTGGGATGTTTGAATTTGAGTATTGTGAATTTGTTTGGATTTGTTTGGATGGTTTAAACTTATATGTTTGGTGTGATTTATTTATTATTGCATCATTTACATCATTATTAGCAATATGACCAATTTTGCCATATCACATTATTTATGAATATTGATTACGGAACTAATGGCTAACGGTTCTCTTGATTGTGATCTTAGCAGCTTAATTGGCTTAATATTTTTCACATTTATTTGAATCTTTTTGATTTAACAAAAAGGGGGAGAAGTGTTTTTTTTTAAATGATAAATGGGAGAAGTGTTAAAGTAAGGGGGAGTAATTTCAAAACTTGATTTCAAAATCTTAAAATTACTAAAATGTTTTGTTATATCAAAAAGGGGGAGATTATTGAAAACATTTTGATATTTCGATATAACAAATTAAGTTAAATGAATTTTAAGATTTTCCAAAATGATTTTCTAAGTATATTCGATATAATTATTCGAATATCAAAACATTACTCAAAATATTTCAAAAATCATTTTTAATCCTTACTTAAGTGTAAAATTAAGTTTTAATCTTAAAACAATTTCAAAATAATCTTTCAAAGTATTTCGAACCATTTCAAAGCCAAAAATTCTAGATTGCTTAGAGGGAACCGATTCCCCCTGTTCAACGGTCGAAATATTTGAATTTTACACTTAGGGAACCGATTCCCTATGAGGGGGAACCGATTCCCCCCACGCTCCAAGCATTTTTATTAAATGTTTTCACACTTAAACGGCTATATTATCTTCATTAATTATCCCCAACGTTCAGAAGAGATTCAAGGTGTATTTAAACAAGTTCTGAAGCCCTTGATCAACAAGAAATCATAGAGAAACAAGAGAGAAAGCATCAAACACCAAGTTTGTGCAAATCAAGCCAATTTTCCTTTCAATATTCATTTTGCTTTCAAGAACACCATTTGTGCTCATTTGTAATTATCTTTGAGTGTTCTTTTCTTGTTCTAGAATTGTTCAAACATCTTACCTTGTGAGGTTTTCTTGTAAGTTTGCAAATTTGTAATCTTCTCTTTGGGAAAAAGAGTGTTCTCAAGAGTTGGGGTATACTCTTGAGGGATTTTGTAAGGTTATCTCTTTGGCCTCAAAAGAAAGAATAAATTAGTGAATTTGTTGGAAAATCCTTAGTGTGGATAGCTAAGGTAGTGGACGTAGACTTTGTTTGAGAAAGTCGAACCACTGTAAATCGCTGTGCAATTACTTTCAATTTTTCTGCAAAAGCTTCCACGAAATTTTTAATTGCCAATTCACCCCCCTCTTGGCCGATTACGTCGATCGATTAACTCAACAGGCTTCTATCGCGGGCCGCCGCTGGTTGGGTCGTTTTTTCCTTGGCCATATTATAATATGGGCCTGTAACCAAAAACCAATAAGAATTAAATAATATATAGATTATGTTATAATTATACGTGTTACCTATATATATCAATATAACCATTGCAATGCATATTTATAATAATAATAATAATATATGTGTGTGTATATATATATATATAAACACACGCATGCAATAATACAAACCCATTCATATATCTATAACATGTGACACTCGCACATACATGCTTTTATATATATATATATATTGTAGACACTCATTTTTGTCCGGGTCTACAAAAAAATTATTATTATATTTTATTATTATTATTAATATTTTTCTATTTTTGCAGGCATCATATCAACCCGATCAGACCCGATTCAAGCCAGATCATCATCCACCTGCCAAACAACCAAATCCCGTTTTCCACTAACCACCACGTATCTCAACTATTCAACTACACCCCTAAAAATCTGGCCATAATCTCTGGCCATTACATATTCAACAAACACGCTGCTTTAAAGGGGGGGCTACAACGAAAATGAGGGGGGGAGGAGCATATTTACCTGGCTGATCCAAAACCAGGGAGGAAAAAGGAATGGCTCTCCTCGCCTGGAATACACTTCCCTCACTATCTTCTCCTCCTCGTTGATTTCCAGTTTGGCCAAACCACCAGCGGATTCATTGCTCTCTTTTAGAATATGCTTTATTTCGTTCACCCCAATCTCTCTCATAAAAGCTTTGCAATAGTCTAAAATAAGCTCTGATTTGGGGTTTTCTGTCTCTTCCTCTTGCAGCGTATTAATGACTTCCCGTGAATCCACTTCAACAATCAGACCACCCGCTCTAGCGCGTCCCGAGATCCTATTAGAAGCACCGTTCGTATTCAACTTGCAAGTCTGAGGCCACAGTGGAAAATATGATTCTAAATATCAGAGACGTCGAATGGTTTCATCGAGACTTTCAGATATGAGATATTCCAAACCTCTCTCGTAATTTTACAATTTCGTATGATGTGCTCGATAGATTCCATTTCCTCGGACAGTCTTTGCAATTCACATATGTTGTCTTGTATGTACATTCACAGTCCCATAATAAAACTGGGTCTTCAACGCCATTTATATTTGAACAAAACCCTATTGTCTGTGTGTGTTAAATGCTTTGGAGTGGATAATGCACGCCACTTATTCGACGAAATGCCGCAAAGAGATGTCGCGTCTTGGACTGCAATCCTATCGGCTTATGTCAAGAGCGGAAACCATGAAATGGCCCTTCGAGTTTTCGATTCTATGCTAATATCTGGGCAATGCCCGAATGAGTTTACGTTGTCGATAGTGTTGTGTTCATGTTCGGCTTTTGGAGAGTTTGAGTATGGGACTTGCATTCAAGCTCGGCGATGGAGTCAGGCTTTGCCACTTTATGTCGATATGGTCGAGAACCAGGAAGGTGTTATCAAAGTCGATGAGGACTTGCGTGAGAATAATGCATTTATGGTTGTACGTGGTGATCTCGGAATAGGAATTCGGTTTCCATCATGTTGGTGACCCAGGTTTTATTACTTTTTATTGTTCAAGTGCGTTACTTTGTGTTTTTTAATAGGCACTATTTGTTTTTTTATTTTATTTGTTTTTTTATGTATTTATATATATATATATATATATATATTTTGTTTAAAGTATTATGTTTTAACATTTTGGGGGTCAATTCAATATTTTTGCAAATCTAATGTCTTTTTGACCCTTTAAGGGTAATTTATAATCGATCGGAGGTAAGTAATTCAAATTGAATTTTTAAATTTTAATTTTTGCAAATCAAGACAACCGATAAATTAATTGGTACCGAAAGGGCGGTTCAAGGGTGCTAATCCTTCCTTGACCGTAACCGACTCCCGAATCCGACACGTTTATGGCACAACGCAGATCAGGTAAGATGGTGTCCGACCCACCTAAATTCATTTTAAAGTGGTCGGTGGCGACTCCCAATCCATTTTTCACGTCGAAGCCCAATTCCGGGGCCCAACCGAAAGACGGTTGCGACAGCTTGGCGACTCCACTGGGGACAGGTAAGTGAGTCAGGCCGAAATTAATTTCTGGTTGTCTTTTAAGCGAAAATTATAAGTTTAAATTTTAATTTAATTCTTCGATTCTTATTATTTATCTTTGATTATTTTTTTTTCTCGAGTAAATAGTTGTACTAACAGTTTTCTAATGATTTCAGACTCCCAAACTTGTTGTTCATCTAAAGGCTCTATACCCGAGCTCTAAACCCTATTTAAGTGGGGGTGAAAGCGACGCCTTCGTGTGAATTTATTCACCATGCGGGCCTAGCAAGTAGCCTTCGGGATTCATATACCTTATGTCTTCGTGTGAATTTATTCTCCGTATGGGCATAAGGGAATGTGTCCTCTCGAGTTTAACTTAGTCCACACAAGCCTGTAATAGGCTTAGGACTAAGGGTCTGGCAAGCCCAAGGGGGCACCGACAAGGGGAACTCGAGTACCTTTTTAGAACCTAAACCGGGAGAGTGCAGGGAATTAAAGCCCACCCCAAAACCTCATTCCAAACCTTAGGCTATTTTATTTCCTACTTTATTTTCTGCTCAAAAGCATGCGAACTAGACAAATATGCGGTTAGGATTTGTTTGAAATTAGCATGCGGGATAGAGATCATGTCCGGGTAGGAATTAAAGCATGTGGGGTAGATATCATGTGGGGTAGGATTTTTTCATTTTTATTATTGTTTTGATTTACCTCACTAACTCTTTTATTTTTTGTCTTCTTTTATTATGTTTTTATCATTCGCATCATTTAAAACGGGGTGTTTTTATTATGTTTTTATCATTCGCATCATTTTGTCATTTGCATATGACAATTACTATGTTTTCTATTTAAGACGTTCAATGACGATGATGATCTTTACAAATGAAAGAGTCGAGTAGGTGAATCCAGTTTAGGTCAGTTGCTTTAAAATTGAACTCTAAAGATGAGATTCCTTGACTTTCAAAAAACACCTAGGCTATAACAGGTTCTTCTTGACAATCTTAGGAAATTAAATCCGTAAAAACTGAGCTATTCCGCTAAGGCAATTGGTTATAGAGGAAACCTGAAAGCCCTGGCCTTATGAGTAGATTACGTTCAAACCATGACATTGCTCGTACACTTGGCAATTCGGTGTTTGCTCCACTGTTCTTGTCAGGCTGAAGACTCTGTGATGAGATGAACCCTTCAGTTAACTTGATAACTATGATTATAATATTAAGCTGTCCCTCTAAAGCAATTGGTTAAACGCCCCGGCTTTATGGATTCAGCTAGTCAGATAACGACAAATTAAATCAAATTTATCTAAGCAAGAAATTTTCGGTAAAATGGACTAAGGGAGTTAAGGAACACCTGTTATAGTCAACTACACACGAGCACTCAAGAATTTCATTTTTAAACCGATGTTTTTGCACTGCCTTTGTTAGAGGAGCCTACAAAGTTTGAACAAATAGAAGATTTCAGAGGACTGCAATAAAAGGTCTAGTAAGTGATCATGCTAGTTGTGTCATTTTGTCCGCACCCAATTGAAGTGCCAAAACATGTTGCGATATTTAAAAAAAATGACATTTTTTTCTAAAACCTTATAAAGGAGGCCAAGCTAAAGCCAACCCATCCATTTGACACTGGTCAAAGATCTGTAACTCTGAAACCGTTAAAAGAGCTATTGATTCCTTTGATATTCTTTGAACTCACGTTTATAATTTGATTCAATTGCAAATAATATTTTACAGCATTTTTATCGTTTTCTCTCCTGAAACAAGAAAAATGAGAAAAACATTTTCAAACAGAACAATCTCAGATATGAAATGTCTGTAAAGCCCAAGCTCGAGAAGCAAATGGGGCACGATCGATTCCATGGACTAGATTGGCAGACAAAGCACGAAGAGATAACACATAATTCATTCATGTTGCATGCATCTTAGACATACTTAGGTGAGTCACATTCATCAGTTTAACATACACGTTTTTGCAGCTTTTAGAGTCAAGTTTTGACTTCAGGATGAAAGATACTCGATTCTCAAGCGCCTTCAAAGAAGGATAGTGGTTGCTTAACTCGGCAGTAAGGAGCTACACCTCAACCGACTTGATATCTCAGAACCAATTTCAGATAGGTTCGAGAACCAGTTCAAAACAAATCCAGTTCGACTCAAACTCATCCATGAGCATCATGTTTCCAGTTAAAACTTTCAAGCCAGATTTCAATTCCACGACGGAAGATATCCGACTCAAAATTGAGCGAAAAGGGCCATCATTCATTTAAAAGAAATTTACAGCACAACTTAAGTCAAGAAAAGTTGTCTGTCAACAAACAATTTTCCAATTTCGGAGCCAATTTCAACTTCACAGCGAAGGATATTGGATTCCAGACAACGTAAGTTCAACTTCACGACGAAGGGACCGCTGGTTGTCAATAACCAACTTCTCAATTTCCCAATTTCAACTTCACAGCGAAGGATATTGGACTCCAGACAACACAAGTTCAACTTCACGACGAAGGGACTGCTGGTTGTCAATAAACAATTTCCCAATTTCAACTTCACAGCGAAGGATATTGGACTCCAGACAACACAAGTTCAACTTCACGACGAAGGGACCGCTGGTTGTCAATAAACAATTTCCCAATTTCAACTTCACAGCGAAGGATATTGGACTCCGGACAACACAAGTTCAACTTTACGACGAAGGGACCGCTGGTTGTCAATAAACAATTTCCCAATTTCAACTTCACAACGAAGGATATTGGACTCCAGACAACGCAAGTTCAACTTCACGACGAAGGGACCGCTGGTTGTCAATAAACAATTTTCCAATTTCAACTTCTCAACGAAGGATATTGGACTCCAGACAACGCAAGTTCAACTTCACGACGAAGGGACCGCTGGTTGTCAATAAACAATTTCCCAATTTCTGAGCCAATTTCAACTTCACAACGAAGGATATTGGACTCCAGACAACGCAAGTTCAACTTCACGACGAAGGGACCGCTGGTTGTCAATAAACAATTTCTCAATCTCAGAGCCAATTTTAACTTCACAGCGAAGGATATTGGACTCGAGGCAACGCAAGTTCAACTTCACGACGAAGGGACCGCTGGTTGTCAATAAACAATTTCCCAATTTCATTTCCCAATTTCAACTTCACAGCGAAGGATATTGGACTCCAGACAACACAAGTTCAACTTCACGACGAAGGGACCGCTGGTTGTCAACAAACAATTTCCCAGTTCCAGAGCCAATTTCAACTTCACGGCGGAGGATATTGGACTTGGAACAATACAACTTACTTGGATTTCAACTTCACGACGAAGGATATCCAATTCCAGGCTCAGCTTAACGACGAAGGGGCCACCCGCGGTTTCAACTTCACGACGAAGGGAATCGTGCACACAAGCAGCATCCATCTCTAGATTGGATTTCAACTTCACGAAGAAGGATATCCAACTTAAAGAAGGAGTGTCTGTCAATAAACTTTCCAGTTTCAGAGCCAATTTCAATTTCACGGCAAAGGATATTAGACTCGAAACAGTGCAACTTACATTGGATTTCAACTTCACGATGAAGGATATCCAATTCCAAGGCTCAACTTCACAACGAATGGGTCATATACGATTTCAACTTCACAACGAAGGGTATCGAACTCCAACAGATTGACCCAACTTCACGACGAATGAGTCATCTGCAACACTGCAACACCGAAGTCTTTAGGTCAAGTTTCACCTTCACGACGAAGTATCTTGAGCCAGAAGACGATTCAAGGGCTACTTGCCAAAGATTTGAGATCTATTTCAACTTCAAGACGAAAGATATCGTGCCCAATGGATCGACTTAGTGTCTCAACAAACACTACCAAGTCTCAAATAAAAGAGAACCAGACAAAAACTAGTTGTCTTTTTCATCTTTGCCCTATTCTTGTTAACACAAAAATGGGCAAAGAGGGGTAGCTGTAGACACTCATTTTTGTCCGGGTCTACAAAAAAATTATTATTATATTTTATTATTATTATTAATATTTTTCTATTTTTGCAGGCATCATATCAACCCGATCAGACCCGATTCAAGCCAGATCATCATCCACCTGCCAAACAACCAAATCCCGTTTTCCACTAACCACCACGTATCTCAACTATTCAACTACACCCCTAAAAATATGGCCATAATCTCTGGCCATTACATATTCAACAAACACGCTGCTTTAAAGGGGGGGCTACAACGAAAGGGGGGGGGGAGGAGCATATTTACCTGGCTGATCCAAAACCAGGGAGGAAAAAGGAATGGCTCTCCTCGCCTGGAATACACTTCCCTCACTATCTTCTCCTCCTCGTTGATTTCCAGTTTGGCCAAACCACCAGCGGATTCATTGCTCTCTTTTAGAATATGCTTTATTTCGTTCACCCCAATCTCTCTCATAAAAGCTTTGCAATAGTCTAAAATAAGCTCTGATTTGGGGTTTTCTGTCTCTTCCTCTTGCAGCGTATTAACGACTTCCCGTGAATCCACTTCAACAATCAGACCACCCGCTCTAGCGCGTCCCGAGATCCTATTAGAAGCACCGTTCGTATTCAACTTGCAAGTCTGAGGCCACAGTGGAAAATATGATTCTAAATATCAGAGACGTCGAATGGTTTCATCGAGACTTTCAGATATGAGATATTCCAAACCTCTCTCGTAATTTTACAATTTCGTATGATGTGCTCGATAGAATCCATTTCCTCGGACAGTCTTTGCAATTCACATATGTTGTCTTGTATGTACATTCACAGTCCCATAATAAAACTGGGTCTTCAACGCCATTTATATTTGAACAAAACCCTATTGTCTATGTATGTTAAATGCTTTGGAGTGGATAAGGCACGCCACTTATTCGACGAAATGCCGCAAAGAGATGTCGCGTCTTGGACTGCAATCCTATCGGCTTATGTCAAGAGCGGAAACCATGAAATGGCCCTTCGAGTTTTCGATTCTATGCTAATATCTGGGCAATGCCCGAATGAGTTTACGTTGTCGATAGTGTTGTGTTCATGTTCGGCTTTTGGAGAGTTTGAGTATGGGACTTGCATTCAAGCTCGGCGATGGAGTCAGGCTTTGCCACTTTATGTCGATATGGTCGAGAACCAGGAAGGTGTTATCAAAGTCGATGAGGACTTGCGTGAGACTAATGCATTTATGGTTGTACGTGGTGATCTCGGAATAGGAATTCGGTTTCCATCATGTTGGTGACCCGGGTTTTATTACTTTTTATTGTTCAAGTGCGTTACTTTGTGTTTTTTAATAGGCACTATTTGTTTTTTTTATTTTATTTGTTTTTTTTATGTATTTATATATATATATATATATATATTGTTTAAAGTATTATGTTTTAACATTTTGGGGGTCAATTCAGTATTTTTGCAAATCTAATGTCTTTTTGACCCTTTAAGGGTAATTTATAATCGATTGGAGGTAAGTAATTCAAATTGAATTTTTAAATTTTAATTTTCGTAAATCAAGACAACTGATAAATTAATTGGTACCGAAAGGGCGGTTCAAGGGTGCTAATCATTCCTTGACCGTAACCGACTCCCGAATCCGACACGTTTCTGGCACAACGCAGATCAGGTAAGATGGTGTCCGACCCACCTAAATTCATTTTAAAGTGGTCGATGGCGACTCCCAATCCATTTTTCACGTCGAAGCCCAATTCTGAGGCCCAACCGAAAGACGGTTGCGACATATATATACAAACACAAGCCTAATTTAATATGGCAACTAATAATTAACCCATATAGTTAATAATAATATAATATATGAACATCACTCATAATAATATTATAATATATACGTACCTATATAACATGCACACTATAAAATTAAATAATTTAGTCATATATATATATATATATATAAACACAAATGAAATTTGAATAAAAACCCCGGACAAAACGATCCTTTACACACTCTAACCTAAGATTTTTCCTTTTTTAAAACAAATATCAGTTTATAAAAATAACACTCTGATAAGACTTTTTTCCATTTTTTCCTTTTTTGTAAGTATCGTCAATTTTTCAATTAATGTGATTAATATATTGAAAAGAGATTTTGTGTTCTAATATATATATATCATTTGTTCTTAATTAACAATTAGTTGTATTCATATACATATTAAAATATGAATATTACATTATCATACAATACATGCAAATGGAAAAGTGTGATATTATTTTGAGGATCAAGTTAAATATTTTACATGCAAAAGTTATATTTAAAAATTAATGATACTTCAAATAATCAAGTATAGTATGCATTTGTTACACTTATATTTAGCTTTTTTTTTATATAATCTAATTTATTATTATGTGTTATTAATTAATATTCAAAATAAATAAATACATAAATAAGATATATATAGTTGTAGATTAAGTTCACTTGTAGAAAAAGAATTATGCTTGTGGAGAAAAAAACTCTACCACCAATATATCAAATACGTATAACGAATGTATGCATGCAAAGCATGAATGACAAAACGTAATTAATATTTCTATTATAAAACATTAAATATTTAATTAGATGTTCGATTCTTAAACGACGATATTTTAATTATTTGATTTAAATATTAGATAAAAATAAAAATCATTATATATACAACGATAAATGCATGATTTTATGTTAGAGACCGAATTTTTAAAATTTTTAGAAAAGACAAACTTATAAAATTTTAAGGATGAAAATATATTTTTAATAGAAAGTATATAAAAAATGGCAAAAGCGTATGCTAGGCCCTCGTACTTTGAAAAAAATAATGTGGCACTCGTCATTTTTTGTACTTAATGTGACCCTCAAACTTAGAAAACATACCAAATGTGACTATTTGACCAACGATTTCCGTTGTTAAGGAATTAATGTGACACTTTGTGGTACTGACGTGATAGTCTACAATGACGAGTGACGTGACATATGAACTAAATTAATTTTTATCAAGTTCAATGGTCAGATTGATTTTCTTCTAAAAGTTCATGAGCTTATTTGGATTTTTAGAAAAAAAATATTTCTAATTTAAAATAAAAAATGTTAAAAAATAAATATAAAAATATAAATTAAATTACTAAAATTTAAAAGTATATAATTATTTTTATATCAAATATAACATGAATTTTATTTATATAAACTTAAACTCGTTCATCCTATACAAATTTTAATTTATGTATTTACTTTTAATTATTTTAAATTTTAAAAGTCTTTCTAATTCGATTTCACTAAATTTTTATAAAATAAAATTAAATAAATATTATAAAATCTTATAAAATTAAGGTTTAAAAATTATAGAATTAAAATTTATGTATAAATTATCATAAAATATATAATTAAAAATATTTTAATAAACATCTATAATAATATGACGAGGACCTCACGAATCTTTTTTTCCATTTTTTTAATTTTTAAGGGATATAAAATGAAAACAAAAACTCATATTAAAAAATATATATATGAGCATAACAATATGATTGTATTGCTAAATAAAATAAAATTCACATTACATTTTGTCTCTAAATTGAATGAATCATTTAACAATAACATTTTCAATCACTCTAGTTAATACTATATATTTTTTTAAAAATTTTATAGTAATTTAATTTTTTTATATTTGTATAGTTAAAATTTAAAATAATTTTTTTGAAAATATTAAATAAGCCCATGAATTTTTAGAAAAAAAATCAATTTGACCCTCAAACATGATAAAAAAACCAATTTAGCGTATCTGGCACATCTTCAATCATGTCACTCGTTACTGTGGATTGTCATGTTAGTACTGTGAAGTGTCACATCAATACCTTAACAGTAAACGACGAAAATCGTTTACCAAAAGGTCACATTGAATTTATTTTCTATGTTTGAGTGTCACATTATGTGCAAAAAATGATGAGGGTCACGCTGGTTTTGTTTTTGAAAAGTAAGAGGGTCTCACGTACATTTTTACTAAAAATATCTAAAATATAAAATGACTTTAAAATTCATTACCCTACCCGTCCCTCGATCCATCCATCCATATATATATATATATATATATATATATATATATATATATATATATATGACAAAATTAAATTTATCATATAGTATGATAAAATTTTAGTATTACATATTTTCATTTGCGCATGTCATGTGATTATATAATATTCATATTTTAATATGTATATCAAAAGCTGTGATTACAAGTCCCATTGGATAAATTTCATTGTTAAATAATAATTATTCAATAAAAATAATTAAGCCTCCACTTTCAATGTATTACATCAAATGAACATAGACCTTCTATATTAAATTTAATAAGCGTGAAACAAGGTCACGTGCATGACACCGACCAATCATGAACAAAAGAAGGGTAAATTATACCAGTAACCATCCAACTATAGTACCTTTCATTTTGACCACCATTTTTGAATTATTATCAATCATGACACCCAACTATTTAAATGCATTCAATCATGCACTAGCCGTTAACAATTAACGGAAGTAATGAATTGGCTGTTAAAAAACTTGGTATAATTACAAATTACCACTGTTACTTATATATTCTATCAATATAGTTCTAATTTTAATAAATTCAAATAAATTTAATCTTCAAATCAGTTCGTACCACGCGTCACTAATGTCAAGTGTTAAGACACATGTCGTCATCTGATTGAAGGATTTAAATTATTTTAATTTAATAGATTTATTTTTACCAATAAGAGGGTGACACGTGTCACCCTCTGGTGAAAAAAATATAAGGCTTTAAATTGGGGGAATGTGGGATTCAACTTGGGACCATGGGAGCTAAAGCACCCACTCAACCAAGGGGCCAAACAATCTTTTATGTTTAAAATAGATTACATACTATATATATGTTGTATACTAGTTTAAACTTAAATTCTTAGTATTTTATACTACATCTTAACTTAAATTCACATATTAAATTAAATTAACATCTTAACATTAAAAATATATATTTTATTTTTATCTTAAATACATTTTTATTCTTATTTTAACTTAAAAATATATTTTAGTCTTATTTTAACTTAAAAAATATAATTTATTCTTACTTTAACATAAATATATCTTTTAATTTTAATATATATTTATATTTATTTTTATTTACAAATGTATATTTTATTCTTTATTTAATTTAAAAATATATTATATTTTTATCTTAATTTTAAAATATTATAAGAATATAATATAAATATTTAAGTTGAAAGTAAGAATAAATTATATTTTTAAGTTAAATTAAAATTAAGAAAAGAACAAAATATATTTTATTTAAGTGAAATTAAAATTAAGATAAATTAAAATATATTTTTTTAATGTTAAGATTTTAATTTAATTTAATATGTAAATTTAACTTAAGATGTAATATAAAATACTAAGAATTTAAGTTTAGACTAGTATACAACATATATATCATATGTAGTCTATTTTAAAAGTAAAAGTTTGCTTGGCCCGATGGTTGGGTGAGTGCTTCAGCTCCCATGGTTCCTAAGTTCAAAATCTCACACTCCCCAGTTTAACACCTTAATTTTTATACCCTCTAAATTTAAATGTAACGCACGTAACTCGGATATGTCTTAAAATACGAGTTAAAGATATTACATCAATATGTAGTATATTTCAATCACTTTAGTTAATATTATATATTTTTAAATTATTTTATAGTAATTTAATTTTTTATATTTCTATAGTTAAAATTTAAAATAATTTTTTGAAAAAATTAAATAAGTCCATGAATTTTTTTAAAAAAAATCAATTTAACCCTCAAACTTCATTAAAAAAATCAATTTAGCGCATCTACCACATCATCAATCATGTCACCCACGACCGTGGATTTCCACGTTAGCACCATGAAGTGCCACATTAAAAACTTAACGATCAACGATGAAAATTGTTGGCCAAAAGGTCACATTGGGTTTGTTTAACGAAAATCGTTGATCAAAATGTCACATTATGTTTATTTTCTAAGTTTGAGAGTCATATTGAATGCAAAAAATGATGAGGTCACATTGGTTTTGTTTTTTAAAAGTACGAATGTCTCACATAACTTTTTACTAAAAATATCTAAAATATAAGATAACTTTAAATTTCACTACTCCATCCATCCCTTAATCCATACCTATATATATATATATATATAAATTTATATGTGACAAAATTAAGTTTATCATATAATATGATAAAATTTTGGTATTACATATTTTCATGCGCGCATATCATGTGATTATATAATATTCATATTTTAATATGTATATCAAAAAGCTGTGATTACAATGGTTTATTTTCCAAGTTTGATGGTTACATTTAGTGCAAAAAATGATGATGGTCACGTTGGTTTTGTTTTTATAAAGTACGAGAGTTTTACGTATTTGTTTTATTTAAAATATCTAAAATATAAGATAATTTTAAATTTCACTATCCACCCGTCCCTCGATCCTTCCCTATATATATATATATATATTTATATGTGACAAAATTAAGTTTATCATATAATATGATAAAATTTTGGTATTACATATTTTCATGTGCGCATATCATGTGATTATATAATATTCATATTTTAATATGTATATCAAAAGCTGTGATTTCAAGTCCCATTGAATAAATTTCATTGTTAAATAATAATTATTCAATAAAAATAATTAAGCCTCCACTTTAAATGTGTTACATCAAATGGACATAGACCTTCCACATTAAATTTAATAAGCGTGAAACAAGGTCACGTGCATGGAACCGACCAATCATGACCAAAAAAGAGTAAATTATATCTTTAACCACTCAACTATAGCCCTTTTTCATTTTGACCACCATTTTGAATTCTTGTCACTCAAGCCATCCAACTATTTAAATGCATTCAATCATGCCACTAACCGTTAACAATTAATGGAAGTAATGGCGTGGCTATTAAAAAACTTGGTATAATTACACATTTTGTCACTTCTATTATATATTCTATCAATTTAGTCATAATTTTAAAAATTCAAATAAATTTAACCTTCAAATCAGATCTTGCTACGTGCAACTAATGTCAAGTGTAAAGACATGTGTCATCACCTGATTGGAGGATATTGTTTCATTAAGGGTAAAATGATAATTTCACATTAAATGAAGTTTAAATTCATTTAAGCTTAATAAATGACAAATTAACATGAAATTAACTAGGAATTTCATGAAAAATAAGGCATTCTTCAACCTCCATTTCGTGCCCCTCATAACCTAGGTAAGAGAATTTTTTTGAGCAATTTTCTTTGGATTTTGGATCGAACCGTGAAATAGAAAATTATTCTATACGGAGAGCTCTATCATTTGGTACCTTATTGCATGTTAATCTTGCTTGAATGTTAAGTTCCCAAATTTTAGGGTTTATGTTCATGTTAGGGTTTTATGAATTGATGAGGGATTTTTAGGTTGTTGAAGTTGTAGAATCATTTCCGAGTTTGTTTCATAATCAAAACCACATAGAAATGCTATATTGATTTTTGGCCTAAACCCCAAATTAGAGGAAATTTGTGACTTGATGGAATTATGTTTGGGGTTTGATTGTAGAGGTTTTAAAATGTTGAATAGAGGTTGATTTCACGCTCGTATCAAATTGAAATCAAGTAAAATCATGAAACCCTGCCCCTTAACATTCGAGCTAAGCTTTTGGAAGTGATAAAAATTATGGCAAAATTATACAAGGGTTAGAAATGATGTAAGAAGGATCCTACAAGCTTTAAAAACTTATTTGGACTAATTTGTAATTTTGAGAAAGTTGGGGACATATTTGACAATTATGAAAAGTTATGGATTGATGTGTAATTATTCAATACATGAATTACTATGCTGGAAATTAATGTTAGAGTGTTGAATTTGGTGTTAGAAAGGGAAATTTGACTATTTTGAGAAGTTGTCAAAGTTTGAGTAATAAATGGCAAATATTGAGAAAGTTAGCGACTTAAGTGGTAATAATGGAATCTTTGAGGTATTGTGCTGGAAATTATATACTGGAAGTTTAACTAAGTTGTTTGAGATTTGAATTGAAGTAAAAAAGGCACAGGACTATTTAGAATAAAATGAAAAAGTTGAGATGAATTCTAAAAGAATTCATAATTAGTAGTTAAAATGGAAAGTTGAAAAAGGTTATGTGAATTTTGGGTGAATTTGGATAAAAAGGAACTTGAATGGTCAACTTGAAGTGTTAAAGTCAATATTTATGTTGTGACATGAAATTAGTATCGAATGAGCATCGAAAGATTTTTAGGAATTTATTTTCTATTGTGTGCCTATATTAGTGAGATTCTAACATATGGTTTGAAATGTACATGTTTTGTAAATGATGTTCATTTAGATTGTGTGCTTGAAATCAAGATCAAGCAATGTTAAAGCTAAGGAGAGCTTAAGGATGAAATATGAATTTCTAAGGAAAGTTGCAAGCTAAGGACTCTAGGTGAGTGCAAATTTAATTTGTACTTATGTTATCAAACAAACATTGGCGATGAGCCAGTGAGGGAGTTACTATGGTAAGAAGTGACTCCTAATTGCTATGTGATTTGTGGTTTATGCATATATGTGCATTTGGTGAGCTAATAGAATTAGTGAATAAGCTGAATTTTGTAAATTGATGAAATCTACCTAGAGTTGTGTTCTAAACAGTAAGATTAGAAAATCACCATAAATTCTAAAACAAATTATTAGGGGATGATTTTTATACCGTTGGATTCTTATATCAGTTTTGTTTTGTTTAAAACAAACATCTTTTTAATCGAGCATAGGTAGAAAACAGGACATCATATTCTTCTCAAGACAACTTCTGTAAGTCAACTTTGAAAATTCACCATAAATTGTACCAATTGAACTAGAAGAAGTGTCTTATATGGTTAGATTAGTATTCAAGTCTAGTTCTCACTGGTATAAACGAAATAATTTTTAAGTGTGTAGATTAATATATAATAATATTTCTTTGAAGGTAGTGCAAACTGCCAACATATGAAACTTATCATAAATTATGTTTTCATGTTACTCCTATGTTATATACTATTATAAATGTTGAAATGAGTCAACTTTATTACATTTGGCATGATAGTTAAGATTATTTATTTTATGACGAATATGATGTGTTTATGTTTAAGAAAGTTAAATGAGGATGATTATGATATATAAATGTTATGTGGAAATGAAGTGTTTAGGGTATGAGCTACCCATTATGTTATGATATGAAAAGTCATTTATGTCAATTTATTGATATCTATGATATCCAATAATGTATAATAATTAATGGAAAAACCTATTGTATGTTGCTTTGAGAGTTATAGGTACACTTGGCATGCCAGGAAATTGAGTAAGTTCAAGTTAAGTCAAGTTATAGTGAATCCGTGTACAATACGTATGGCACCACTGGTGCATATTATATGTTTTGCACTTGGAGTGCATCATATGATTATGATTGGCACCGTGAAGTGCCTAGTGCGCACATTATGTATGACTCACATACTTTGCATTCTCATAAATGTGCATTGGGCTATGAACTTGAAAATAAGTTATGAATATGAAATTAACTTATGAATTTGAAATAAGTTTTGAGTCCGAAAATAAGTTCTGAATTTGACAATGAGTTATGAAATGTGAAAGTAAAGATTATGAAAATGAAATGTGAAAGTGAATATGAATATGAAAGTGAAAGATGAAAAATGAAACATGAAAGTTTTGTATTGTATATGAATGAAAAAGATTATGATATGACTATTATGTATAATATTGTTTATCATGGCTTTGATATGACCATTATGTCTAATATTGTTTATCATGGTTTTGATAAAATCATGAGATAATGATTTTCAGGTCATTGATAAGGAAAAATGGCTTGAATAAATCGATTTGAATATTTAGTGATTTTATTGGAATTTAAGTTAATGTTTTAAATTGTTATGATATTATTAAGTTTTATATAAGTGAATATGTTGTTTAGATGTTGCTAAACTATTTGATATTTTTATCACTTTAGTTTGTTTATATTGTCTCACTAGTATATACTTAGTGTGTGATGATTTTCACGCGTAGGTAAAGAAGAACAAGTGAAGTAAGGAGCTCTGTGGGCATCAATCAATAAAGAAAAAGGTTCAGGCATCAGTAATGACATCCTACTATTTTAAATTTTCTAGATGTCATGTATACAAATAAGACAAATCTAAAATATGTTATGATGGATATAAATATGAATTTAAGTTTTGTGTTTTAAATAAAAATTATATTTTGACAGAGTAAAAAATAATTTAAATTAGATAGTAATTAGGCAGTTTATCGCATAATATGGAACAATATAGAACTTCTAGTTGTTGCCTGAAACTGATATTGGTTTAGAGGCTTAAATACTATAATATGATTTTACGTGATTACATTATTTATTGAAAAAATTAAATTGGATAAATTTTAAAAGTTCAAAATTTTATTGGATTTTCAACCTTAGAATGTATGTAAAGCTATGTGACATCTTTGACTCGTATTCAGGTACGTATACGGGTTAAGGGTGTTACATTAAATCCTCCAATCAGGTGACGATATGTGTCTTAACACTTGGCATTAGTGACACATGGCACGATATGATTCGAAGGTTAAATTTATTTGAATTTATTAAAATTAAGAATAAATTGATAGAATATATAAGTAACAATGACCAAATGTGTAATTATTCCAAGTTTTTTTACTGTCACATCATTACTTCCGTTAACTAGTAACCACTAGTGGTTTGATTAAATATATTTAAACAATTAGGTGGTCTGATTGACAAAAATTAAAAATAGTGATCAAAATAAAAAGAGATTAAGGTGGTTACTGCTATAAGTTATCCAAAAAAGAATCCTCAAGGTAAGCGTGGCTAGCATGATGCCACGTGCACCAATTTATGAAGGTCTTGCACTGTATTATTGAAGGAGCAATGGAGCAGTTCCTCAATTTGGGAATTTAAATCTACAATATTTAATTTTGTTACAGGTAAATTCTACAGTGATTACCTAATTATAATTCCCTTTCATTTTTATTATTATTTTTGATTTATTATCAAATAGACTACTCAATTATTTAAATGCATTTAATTAGACTATTTGTCTTAACTGAAATATTATGACAGTTAATAAAATTAATATAATTATATATTTAATTATCAATATTTATATATTCTATCAATTTAATCATAATATTAATTCAATTTAATAAAATTAATCTCCAATAAGATGGAGATAAGTGTCACCACATTATTTCATCAACAAAAGGCTTCAATAATAAAACATGCTTTAAAGGGGGATCAAACCCCTAACATAATGCTCCCTAAAGCAAGCCTTAACCACTAGGCTAAGGTGCTCAATTTCTAAATGATTACAACATTCGGATACATAAGCTATTAAAATTAATGGAGGAAACCAACATGCTGTAGATTCAAAATTGAGATTTTAAGGTGTGACACTTTGCCATTAAACGAAACCCTATATTCAATTAAAATTTAAATATTGTATATATATAAGTATTAAATTGAGTTTTTCTTAAAAAAAGTAAAATTTAGATTTTTATATTTTTAAGTTATATTTATTTTTATATAATTTCTTTACATATAATCATTAAATTATTTTTTTCAATACCGAGTGAGACACGTGTATGATTAGGATTTGTTCCCAGTCCCCCTCAAACCAAGAGCCCGGGGGAGGGATCAGCGGCTAGTATCTCATCAACGGCAATGTCAAAATATTGGATCTAACGGTTGACATCGAATTGGCGGCTGCCGCCCAGTATTGTTTTCCAAATCTTGGACTTAAATTTGGAGTATGGTGGACAATTTTTTATAATAAAGAAATAAATTAATGAAGTAGCCGTTGGAGGTGATTGCTCCTATAAAAAGAGGCACAGACTTCGACACGCATGAAAGTTGGGTGGAAAAATATTGTAATAAAAACCCTCTTTTTATATTTCTCCTCAGTTTTTTCACCGAGGAAATTTCATCCTCTCTGTGATATATAGATTTTCAAAATTTTGGATTTTAGGGGTCTGATCGTAAGGATTATAGCCTCCTTTTTGTTTTATGGATGCGATTTTCATGTCATCTTCAGCGGAGAAATCTGTTTCTCCAAACAACAATAATATTCTAAGGAGATATAGCAGCGGATCTAATTTCATTTCGAAACAAAATGAAAACCTATTTCACAACACGAGCATCATCCATGGAGGAGGAGGAGGAGGAGGAGGAGGGATGATGTTTGCTCCTCCGCCGTCTCTTTCCTTCTCTTATAACCCTTCAGCTCCTGTTCTCAATCCATTATTCTATCAGAATTATCAGCAGCAACCGCCGTTCCTTCCTCTTCCGGTCCCTAATAAGCCTCTTCATACTTCGCTCCCTTGTCGAACTCGAAGCCTTTCATCGTCTCTATCTAACGTGAAAAATAAGAACCAAGATCCAAAGAGATCAAAATCAAAGCAACTCACTGGGAAATCGATAGAAGAGCCGAAGAAACTTCAGCCGAAGCCGACAGTGGCAACGAAAACACAAGCTGTAAATAAGCCCTTTGCGACGGCCTCAGCTGAAGTTTCAGGAACGGTTCCGAATGAAACCCCTAAGGTTGGTTTAGATTTGGACAGGCTTTCAAGCTCTATCTTTACGCTCTCTCCGCCACCAAGTAGCTTGCCTTTGCCTAGCTTTTGGCTTAGGCCAAAGCTTAGCTGCAACGCTGAAGCTGCTTCAGTAGACGATGGAGCCACCGACCATCTCCGACAATTCCTTCGTCTCCCTTGAAGCTGAAAAAAACTAGTACCCGACTTCGGTTTTGGTTCGCCGGTTGCTATCTGACGGGTCTTTTGCGTAAATAAAGGCCTTAATAATAAAGGGTATGTTTTGGTTTCTTGTTCTTCGTCTTAATTTTCTTTTGTCATGGGAAAATGTTACCATCACCTCTTAGGTTTTTCAAAGTAGAGGTGCATAGAATGGAAATGGAAAAAAATGGAACGCAGATGATAGAAGTTTGCTTGCTTCTTAGTTCTAAGTCTTTGGGTCAAGAATTTGTGGAACATTTCTTCTCTATCAATCATGGTAATGTAATTCAGATTTGACTGTTAATCATATTGTGATCACCTCCTTGTTTTTTTAATTGGGGTGAACATATACATGAATAATATGGATTATAATATGTAAGGATTTGGAATTTTCTTTTGTTGTTAGGCTGCTTTGGAATAGAACGCCAGTAAAGAATACTCCCCTACCTTCTTTCCTCTTTGTATTGTTAACTTGATGCGTCCTTCAAAAATGTCCTCTCCAACCGGTGGTGGATACATGTATTTTTAGGAAATTTGAATTTTATTCGGTTAATTATTTATTTTATTGATTGTTTTTATCTTAAATTTTATTAGCGTCTATCTCATAAAAAGTATGTTATTAATATGCGTCCACTATAAAAAATTATTCTTGGTTCACCCCTATCTCCAGCGCTCTATTTATCTTTAATATTCACCATGTTATTTTCCCCTACTTAAAAAAAAATTAAACCGGACTATAAACACAAAGATATTGGTATAGGTAATATACCCAGACAATTTGTTCTGGAGACTATAAACGAACATGGCTAACAAATGTTTAAGCATTATATGAGCAACTTGCTCGCATATATGTATCTCGTTTACCAATAACTTTCCTGTTACTATCTCTTCGCGGACTATAAATAAATCTAACTCAACGTTTTTCAACTACGAATGCAGAATAGAATTAGCAAAGAGTGCAACAACACTCGAATTATCACGCTATAATGTAGATTTTTCATTAGGTAAAAAAACAAGAAGCTAAAAAAGAATGTCGTGCTTATTTATAAGCAAAGAAAAGGGTAGCTTGCATGCGTTCTCTTTTTAGATAGGGCCAACATACGAACCTATAGTGCAAGAGTTTAGACCAGATTTTAAAACATATTTTACGAATGTCGCAGGTGCTTATGCCATAAATCTAGACAAACATAAGATTTGATGAGTACACTACAAGTATGCAGTGACACGAATATAAGGTTTCAGACTAAAATGTTCTTCAAGAGTGAGCCTCCCTCTAGCGTTCACAAAACCCTTTTGATGATTAAATTAAAAAAATGTTATTATCATGAGTTAATTGAGACATATAAAAGATTTTTCTAAATTTACCATGCCATCAGGGACAGGCGCAAAATTTTATGTTAGAGAGAAAACTTCTAGAATTTGAGTAAGAGATGAATTTATAAAATTACAAAAATATATTTTCAATAGAAAATATATAGAAAAAATCTAAAATATATGGTAAGATGACAATCCCCACTCGTCCTCCTTGGTCCATCCCTACGTGTCATATCCAGGGACGGAGCTATGTTGGGATCCAAAGGGCCTCGGCCATGTAAATTTTTTTATATATTCGATAGATTTTAGTCTAATAGTATTTTGGTTCATATAGAAATAAGTGTTCAATTAAAGAAATAAGTGTTCACTTAAAAAAATACACAAATTTATTAAATATTTAATCAAATAATAGCCGAACTAAAGAATGATAAGTCCATGTTCTCAAATTTTTTGGTCTAATAAGAATTTAGATCATTGTGAGTTTAAATATTATACAAATTAGACATTTGTTTTTGAATTTTAAGTTTAAATACCTAACAAGTCATTTTTTTAAGTTCAATATTTTGACCCTCCTCGATATTTATTCTTGGCTCTGTCAGTCGTCATACCAACCATATTCATAACACCACTCGTCACACCAACCATACTAATAACACCGGGGTTACTAGATGATGTAGGGGCTGCCACGTAAGATGCTGCTGATAAGATCAGAGCTGAAAGAATAGATGAAACCGTTAATCATGATTTAGAAAAACTAAAAAAAGGCATAGTAAACGATTTTAATTTTTCTTCTTCTTTAAAACAGATCAGGCATGATGTCTAAATAAGTAATTCTATAATCTAATACATCTGTATTTAAGAATTTAATGTCGTGACGATATCATATACATGACGTAAATATCTTTCTGAGTCTCCAGATTATTTTGTATGTCCCAAAATTCTTTTAAATTTACGCTTATAATAAAAAGAATTTAAATAAAAATAAGAGTTAAGTTCTAAAAAAATAATTATAAATTATAAACGTATTCAAGTATACAAAAGCATAAAAAATATTCAAACAAATATGATATATTATTAAAAAATAACATGCACATAACATACATACATTGTTTGGTTCAGTTTATGGTGTCTCTAGGTGTAATGTAATCGATGAATTTTGACCCAGATTACCTTGTTGGATATAGATGCTGAACTGTGGGGTGATTATACTGGTAGTTGGATTTCAAGTTTTTCTATTAATATTATCATGAATTAGATAGTAAAAAGATTCTTTCCTTACTCGACGGTCGATTATCGAACGAGAGTGGCTCTTAGCTTTTAACTTACGTTTTCAACTTGATTGAACGGCACTAGAATCCTACGTTTTTTGTATATTCCTCGTGAATACAACAAAGTTGTTGCCGATGAGATGTCCAAAATGGTGTGGAATTTATCCTTTGGAGTTCATATCTTCCTGTGGCCGCCTGCGATGGTGGAACCATTGATTCATGTGGATGCTGGTCAGAGAAAAACGCAGTATATTATGTTAAGAGACGAACCTCTAAAATTTTAGTAAGATATAAACTTATAAAATTATATAGAGTAAACTACACATTTAACACCTAAAGTTTCAGTTTTAATCCATTTTAGTCAGGGTCATTTTTAAGGGAGAGCATCCTAAGCAACCGCTCAGGGCCCCCCAATTTTTTTGTATTCATAATTAGGATTATCAATTTTTTATATTTATAATTAGGACTCCTAATTTCATAAAATTTTTAGTTATTGACCCTCTTTGTTCATTTTTCTTATTAATTCATTCAATTAAATTTAACCAATTTATAGTTATAATTAAGACCCCTAGTTTTTATATTTTATTAAATGTTTAGTTTTTGACCATCTTTTTTCATTTTTCTTATTTATTCATTCAATTTTGAATTAAATTTAATCTTGTTTTCTTTTTCAAATCTTTCTCTCCCATTTATCAAATATTCTTTAATTTTTAGTCTTCCACAGTCTCAATATAACAATAAAATAATATACCATTCCTTTTATTTATTTATTATTCAAAATCAAACTATGTGTCATACATGCATTCAATATTTTATATTTATTCTTTTTTAGTTGCATTTAAGGTGTTTTATTAATAAATTAACAAAAATAATATATTTTCACAAAATTTAATCATTTTTCTCTGATTTATTTATGTAATATTGAATTAATTGTTCAAAATAATTAAATATACATTCAATTTATAAAGACATATTTTTATTTTTCACTCAGGGCTCCAAAAATGTCTGAGACGACTATGGTTTTAGTCCTGAACTTTTATTTTTGTTCAAAAGCATACTTAAAGTTTAGTGTTTGTTTCATTTTAGTACCCTACTATTAAAAACTTAGCGAACGGGGTGACATGAAATTCTTACTCCATTTCTAATTTTCCACCCATATTTTTATAATCCACATCAGCATCCCACATGGAAATGTCGAATTATTATCCCGTTTATAGGTTTAATGTTCTTTTTTTGGGATTGTTCTCCATTTTCCTTTGTTTCTTCATTTTTTTGGATTCTTTATGGGGACAGAGCTTCCTTAGGGCCCAAAGGGGCCTCGACCCCTATTAAAATTTATATATTTGATATAATTTTGGTTTAATAATATTTTGGTTCATATAAAAATAAATATTTAAATTTAAAAAATATAAAAAATATTAAATATTTAATCAAGTAGGGGTTGAACTAAAGATTGATAAGTCTGTGTTCTCAAATTTTTGGTCTAATTATAATTTAAGTCATTGTAAGTTTAAATATTAGACAAATTAGAAGTTATCTTTTGAATTTTGAGTTTTGAGTTTTTTTTTTAATTTAGGGTGATGTAAGGTAATATTTGTACAAAAACTTTAAACTATTTGACAATAAACGCTCATACCTCTACATACGTTCTTGAACTCGGGACCTCGAGCACAACAACAATCCCTTAATCTCTAAGGTCACTTGGTTCATGATGAATTTCGAGTTTAAATACCTAATAAGTCTTTATACTTTTCTTAAATGATATAATATTTCAACCCCTGTTAATATTTAATTTTGGATCCGTCCCTCGTTGTTCCCAATTTGGGATTCATAATTTTTCTTCATTTTCCTTTGTTTTTTTCATTTTTGTGGGTTGTTCTTCATTTGAAGTTTAGTGTTTATTCTTATTTTTGGGTTGAAGGTTGGTCACTTGCTGGACCATTGCAATGGGACGAATAAGGCTTCGAATGAAAGGAATGTCTCTCCCACTTTATGGTATATAACTCTTCATTTTTTAGCTTTTGAATTGATTTCTTCTTTTTGGTCTCATGATTTTTTTACAGTATGTTTATAATATCAAAGACTTATTATGCCTCGAATTTCTGGAAAATCAATAGTCCTTGTTTTTTTGTTTTTATTGGGATTTCATAGTTTACTGGATACAAAGTTCCATGTTCTATCATGTTGTAATGTAAATATTTAGTTTAAGTTCAGTTTGTTTTGTTTATTGGGATACAAAGGTTCTGTCACAGTTTTCTGGGAAATCACTATGCCTTGTTTTTTTTTTATTGGGATACATATTAAATTTAGGTTCAGGAAAGATTGATTTAAGGATCAAGGAGTTGCTGCCAAGTTTAGTCAAGACTGTCATGGAGGATGTTGATTTAGGGTTTGATTTATGTTAGTACAAGGGTAGCAAGTCTTAGTTTAGGGTTTTTGTTATATTATTGAGATTAAACTTGTTGAATTTTGAATGTTATGAATGAAATGTATTAGGGTTAAACTTGTATTATTAGGGTTTAACAGACCACGTAATAAGCAATATACTCTTGTATGATTCAACTGTGAGAGGACCAAATCAAAGGACTCAAAAAGTGAAAAATTTGTATATCTTACCTCCACTCCCGAAGACGACTGCTAGGCTGTCCTCATAAAAATAGGAGAAAAGAAGATGAAATTACTGATCGTTGTGGGAAAGTTTGCAAGAAAAGGTCGGTAATTTCATATAGTAAGTGTGGACAACTTGGACATAATAAAAGGACATGTAAAGGCATCTTTACCATTGAAATATTAGTCGTATTCCATTGTTACCGTTGCTCATTACTTAATTGTTTTCCTACTAAGGTGTTGGATAGAGTGTCTCCATTTGAAAAGTTGTATGGAAAGCCACCGAAGTATGATTATCTTCGCATATTTGGATGTCGATGTTTTTTGTTTTTGTATTTGTATTTCTTTAAAACACGTAAAATTAGCTTTCGTTCACAACCATGCATGTTTCTCGGCTATAACATTCAATACAAAGGATATGTTTGCTTGGCTTCATATGAGAGGGTTTGTCTCTGTTGACATGTGGTGTTTAGTGAGTTATTATTTCCATTTGATTGTGTCTCTTTTCCAGATGCAGGTGTTAGGGATACTTTGAAACCTCTGTTAGTGTATAAATTGTTCCTAGATTTATGGATGTTGTGTGAGTATTTGAGAGAATTCAACTAGTGTGGAGTCGAGTATTATTGTGGGACCTTGTGTTGTTGACTATGTTGCCTCAAGTGACGTGCCAGTGGTACATGGTCGATTGAGTGAACATTAGTCGGTGCATGGTTCTATGACAATAGTCAATTACACATTGGACAAAGTGGTTATGTGGAGTCTGCTATGCATGATACGATGCATGTTGAGCAAGGAGATCTTCAGTGTGTGTCCACTGGTTTGCCCGATAGTGCACCGAATAGAGGGGTTGTTTATGCTCCAATTATAGAAGTGTCAAGACCTTGTTACGTATCTGGTTATGGGGCAGTTGAATGTGAAGGTGAGGCATGTCTTCAGGTGTCAAATCACTATCCTATGGTAACTAGAAGCAAGCACAATATTTTCAAACCAAGTCTTTTTATGCTGCTCAGACGAGTTTTGTTGAAATTTAGCCATCCACAATTCGTCAGGCTCTTGCTTCGCCTTATTGGAAGTAGGCGATAATGTCTGAGTATGATGCTCTTGTTCGAAATGAGACGCGAAAGCTTGTTCTATTACCTAACTACCATGTTCCTATTGAATGTAAATGGTTGTTTTGGATTCAACAAAATACGGATGGGTCGGTTGCTCAATATAAGGCGAGACTGTTGTGAAGGGGTTCTTGCAAGTTCTGAGACATGATTTTTGGGATACGTTTAGTCCGGTTGTTAAAGCTTCTACGATGAATGTAGTTTTATCTCAAGCTATTCAACATAATTGGTGTCTTTAACAGGTGTACGTTAATAATACTTTTCTTAATCGTGAGTTTGTCGAGAAAATGTTCATGTTGTAACCTCCTGGCTTTGAGGAAAAGTCATCTTGTGTGCAAAATTGAAAAGGTACTGTATGGACCAAAACAAGCACCAAGGAATTGGTATTCTCTTTTTCGTTCGTTTTTAGTGAGCGTTGGTTTTACGAGAACTTAAGTTGTGGCTTCATTGTTCATTCAACAAAATGATGGGCATTGTTTATATGTTCTGGTGTATGTTGTTGATATTGTTATCACTGGTGGTTCTGATAATACGATTGGTAATGTGGTTTGTTCGCTTGATCATGAGTTCTCGTTGAAATATATTGGGAATCTTAGTTATTTTATTGACCTTGAAGTTGAACAACAATTGAATTTCTTTTCTTGAGTCAGCGTAAGTATATTAGATAACTTCTTAAGCGAGTTGATATGATTGGTGCTAGGTTTGTACATGTCTATGGCTTCTTCGCCTAACCTTGTTAGAGATGCTAGTCGTCGATCCTCAAGTTTATCGAAGTGTGGTTGGAGCCTTGCTTTACTAAATTCATACTTGGATTGGTGTTGCATATAGTGTTGGTCGAGTAGCACAATATATGTATCAGCCTTATGAGTTGTATTGGTTAGCAGTTAAACAAATTTTGCACTTTCATTGGTACTATAGATCATGAATTACTGTTTCAAGCCTCTGGCACTACTTTAAATTTACACGCATTTTCTGATGTTGATTGGGCAAGTAATGCTGACGATCGATGGTCAGTCTCTGGGTATTATATCTTTCTAGGCGATAACCTTATTGCTTGGTGTTCAAGGAAGCAAAAGTTGATCTCTCAGTCTATCACTGAGGTTGAGTATCAAGGGATAGATGATGTTGTATCTGAAGCACTGAGGTTGAGTATCAAGGGATAGATGATGTTGTATCTGAAGTGGTATGGCTTCAAGCCATTCTTGAAGACAGGAGTGTGGGTGGTAAAGATGTTCCTAATGTTTGGAGTGATAATAAGAGTGTGGTGGTTATGAGTGTTAATCCGATGTTTCATACTCGTTTCAAGCATGTCGAACTTGATGTGCATTTTGTGAGAGATAAGGTTGTTGCATGCGACTTGTGTGTTAGCTACGTACCTAGGCAACATCAGACTATCGATGGCTTTAATGAAGTTCTTGCTAAACTGGCCTTTTTAAGTTTTCGGCAAAAGCTAAATGTGGTTAGTTACTTTTCTCTTGAAGATTGATGAAGTTAGGTGAATGTTAGTGTATGAGTGCATGCTTTGCATGTGCGGTTGTTAAGGTTAGTAACGTTTACGTATAGTTGAGGACAACTAGTTATTGCGTGTAGCTAAGGCTTATTAATCGATTAGTTTGTTGAGTTGTTTACAACTGGCAAGAGTTGTTAAGTGGGTAATTAATCTGTAGTGTAAAACCACTTTTATATTCTTTGTAGTTCTTTACGAATAATGAGCTTTTCTTCCCCATAATAAAAATTACCCTAAAAATCAACAATGATTATTAATGGCTCAATTATATAATAACTTTTATAGGTTAAAAGACCATTTGGGAGGTCTAAGAGGAGCAACAACAATAGGATCTACTCCTACCCAGCAACCATTTCACCACCACTAAGCTCCAACGAAAACAACAACAGTATGTTATGTGGATAATGAGCAGTGTCAAGAAAGTTCCATCATTCAATTCACACCAACTGTGGCTGCAACTTTCAAGCGACCAAAGAATGATGAATAAATTAATTGAAGGGTTAAAAACTTATTTTGATGTGTACATTTAAAGTGTTAAAAAAATTAGATGTCCCTATTCCCATATGTAGTGGGATGAGAGAGAGGTAGGATAGTAGGCTGCTCCTAACTCCAGGTTGAGAACAACTTCCGTGGAAAACCTCCGACAGTCAGAATTATGAATTGCCTACCGTGGGACTCAATCCCACGACCACAAGGTTAAGAGCCTTGCGCTCTACCAACTGAGCTGGACAGGCAATTCATTATCAATCTTAATAATACAAGTTATATTGATCTCTAAATTGGCAACAATTATTTCAAACGTTCTTAGTAGTTTGGGCCATTTTTTTTATTTAATCTTGTGAATGCACTGTAAACTAAGCTACCAAACTTGCTTAACACTTTATTGAATTTCTATTGGAATCAATGAAAAAATATGATGTAATTATTTTGTTCAAGTTTGGTGATTTTATTTTGTTAATATATGACGACTTTATTTTGTTCAAGTATAATGCAATTATAGGCACATTCAAAATTCAACAACATTTACCCATAATTTTTTACCAAAGACCAACACATTTTTCAACACTTGATTCAAACATTTCATTCACAACTTTTATAATACGAGTTTAACAAGTTCAACCATGTTAAAAGTCCAAAGGTTGGCAACCAACTTTGAAAATGGTTTTCAAAGTTTGATAAATGTTTGTTTGAAAATGGTTTTCAAAGTTTGGTAAATGTTTCTTTGAAAAATGTTTTTTCAAAGTTTGGTAGATGTTTGTTGAAAATAGGAATAGGTAAATTCACTTTAGTCATTGCGGTGTAGGGTATTTTTAAAGATTAGTCCCTAAGTTTCAACTATAAATACCCTAGCTCATTTAGCTTCAAAACCATCCAAAAATCATTTCTTTCTCCCAATACTAGAGAGCTTTCTTGTGAGTAGTGAGTGTTTTGTAAACACCTGTAAATTTTCTCTCTTAGTAAAAGATCTGCAGCTGTCCGGAGACATAAGCAAATTGGCTGAACTCCGTTATCAATTTCGGGTATTATTTTTCCTCTTTTATTTCGCATTCTCACTAATATGGGTATAGGGAAATTACTCGCACTCGGTTTATTTCCTAACAACTGGTATCAGAGTTTTTGGTTGTGAATTTTGTCAATTTTTTGTAAGGTTACTATTTATTACTATTAACATGAATAGCGATTTTCGTGAATAGTAACAATTTTATCGGCGATACGAGTTTGTCGATGGAGGTGTTCTAATACAAGGTAGTTCGCAAAAATTGTCAGAAACGATCCAAACGAAACCGGATTCGAGTGGGAGCGACGACTGCAGACGAAGGGAAGGTGAAAATTGAAAAGTTCGATGGTGCGGAATTTGGCTTTTGGAAGATGTAGATTGAAGATTTTTTGTACCAGAAAAATCTATATCAACCTCTCTCAGGAAAGCAACCAGAGGGCATGAAGAATGAAGACTGGGCTCTTCTCGACAGATAAGCCCTCGGAGTTATCCGACTGACGTTATCCCGCAATGTTGCTTTCAACATAGCAAAGGAAAAGACTACGTCGGGTCTTGTGGAGGCTCTCTCCAGTATGTATGAGAAGCCATCAGCCTCAAAAAAAGTGCACTTGATGAGGTGATTATTCAATTTATGGATGACGGAAGGGGCATCGATGGCACAACACCTAAATGAACCCAACACAATCACAACTCAGTTGAGTTCAGTGGAAATTGAATTCGATGATGAAGTTCGAGCTTTAATTCTCTTATCATCTCTACCAGACAGTTGGAATGCTACTATTACAGCAGTTAGCAGCTCGTCGGGAAATAGTAAATTGAAATTCGATGATGTTCGGGATCTGGTACTGAGCGAAGAAATTCGACGGAGAGAATCGGGTGAAGCATCAACCTCCTCAGCCTTGCACACGGAGTCTAGAGGGAGAACTTTAGAAAGAAATTCAAATCGTGGCAGATCAAAATCCAGAAGGGGCAAATCAAGAACATGAAAGAAAGATTTTACCTGTTATAATTGTGGAAAGAAGGGTCACTTTAAAAGAGATTGTCGAGCACTGAAGAAAGATACCGGTGCACAGGAATCTGCCAACATGAAAGATGAGACAGGTGATGCCATGATTCTAAGCGTCAACACTCCGATTGAATCATGGATCTTGGATTCAGGGGCTCTTTCCACTCCACCCCATGCCGAGAAATCATGGAGAACTATGTCAATGGTGATTTTGGGAATGTTCATCTAGCTGATGATGAAACCTTGAAGATCGTCGAAAAAGGAGACATCAGACTAAAGTTGCCAAACCAGACCACCTGGATGTTGAAAGGAGTGAGACATATTCCTGGCCTCAAAAGAAATTTGATTTCTGTAGGACAACTTGATGGAGAAGGATATAGCACAACCTTTTCAGGCTATGAATGGAAGATTACCAAAGGAGCACTCGTCATTGCTCGTGGTAAGAAGACCGTTACTCTCTATGTAACCTCAAATTTAGAGAATATCATTGCAGTAGCAGATGCTGATGGAAAATCAAACCTATGACACCAAAGGCTTGGTCATATGAGCGAGAAAGGGATGAAGACACTTTTTTCAAAGGGGAAGTTGCCGGATATAAAGAATATAGATGTCAGACTATGCGAGGATTGCATCTTTGGCAAACAAAAGAAAGTCAGCTTTGAAAAGATTGATAAGACACCCAAGGCTGAAAAGTTAGAGTTGGTTCATACTGATGTATGGGGACCATCTCCAGTTCTATCTATTGCAGGCTTATTATATTATGTCACCTTCATCGATGATTCTACAAGGAAGGCGTGGGTTTATTTTCTGAAGAAGAAATCAGAAGTCTTTGATACCTTCAGAAAATGGAAGGCCATGGTGGAAAATGAGACTGGTTTGAAAGTCAAGCGGTTGAGGTCTGACAATGGAGGAGAGTACAAAAATAGAAGATTCGGAGATTTCTACGCAAAGAATGGGATCAAGATGGAGACAATAGTTCCCATGACACTACAACATAATGGCGTAGCAGAGCGCATGAACAGAACTCTGAATGAACGTGCCAGAAGCATGAGGATACATGTCGGATTGCCCAAATTTCTATGGGCTGAAGCTATCAACACTGCAGCTTACTTGATCAACCGTGGGCCCTCAATTCCTTTGGATGACAGAACACCAGAGGAAGTTTGGAGCAAGAAAGAAATAAACCTTTGACACTTAAGAGTGTTTGGTTGTATTTCTTATGTATACATAGACTCTGCTAAAAGAAGTAAACTTGATGCTAAGTCCAACAAATGTGCCTTTGTTGGTTATGGAGGTGATGAGTTTGGTTACCGGTTTTGGGACTACGAAAATCGGAAGATCATCAGAAGCAGAGATGTCATTTTCAATGAGAATGTGATGTACAAAGACAGGTCAACCATAGAATCAAGTAGCTCCAATACTGAAGCTGAAACAAAGGAATTTACTGAGTTCGAGGAGATTTCTGGAAATGATGTTCAGATCAGTCCTGAAGCAGTTCAAGAAGAACCAGTCACACCAGAACTGAGACGCTCCTCCAGAATTCCTAAACCAACCCAACGGTATTCTCCTTCTTTGCACTACTTGTTGCTGACTGACAATGGTGAACCAAAGTGCTATGATGAAGCAATGCAAGTGGAGAATTCAGTCAAGTGGGAGTCTTCCATGAAAGATGAGATGGACTCGCTTATGTCAAATCAGACGTGAGAATTAGCTGAATTACCACCAGGCAAGAAAGCGCTTCACAACAAGTGGATTTACAGGATCAAGGAAGAGCACGATGGGAGCAAACACTACAAAGCGAGATTGGTTGTCAAAGGTTTTCAATAAAAAGAAGGTATTGACTACAATGAAATTTTCTCTCCAGTCGTGAAGCTGTCTACAATCAGAATGGTATTGGAAATTGTAGCTGCAGAGAATTTACATCTTGAGCAGTTAGATGTAAAGACAGCTTTCCTTCATGGTGATTTGGAGGAAGAAATCTATATGAGGCAGCCAAAAGGCTTCATAGAGGCAGACAATAAAAACCTGGTATGCAGGTTGAAGAAAAGCTTGTATGGTTTAAAACAAGCTCCTAGACAGTGGTACAAGAAGTTCGATAGCTTCATGGGTATCAATGGTTTTACCAGATGCCAAGTAGATCATTGTTACTACATCAAGAGGTTCGACAATAGATTTATTATTTTATTGTTGTACGTTGATGACATGCTCGTTGCAGGCTCAGACATACAAGAGATTATAAACTTGAAGCAAAAATTGTCGAAGCAGTTTGCTATGAATGATCTGGGCGCTACAAAGTAGATTCTTGGGATGAGGATCAAGAGAGACACAAAGTCGGGGACTTTGATATTATCACAGGCTCAATACATCAACAAAGTACTCTACAGGTTCAACATGCAAGATGCTAAACCAGTAAGTACACCTTTAGGTGTTCATTTCAGACTCTCCAAAGAAAAGTCACCAAAGACGGAGGAAGAACGTGCACACATGGTGAAGGTGTCGTATGCCTCAACAATTGGAAGTCTGATGTATGCCATGGTTTGTACCAGACCAGATATTTCTCAAGCAGTGGGAGCTGTTAGCAGGTTCATGAATAATCCGGGCAAGGTACACTGGGAAGCAGTCAAATGGATCCTCAGATATCTGTGGGGTACCACAAACAAAGCACTTTGTTACAAAGGTGGAGATACGATACTGATAGGCTATGTAGATACTGACTTAGCCAGAAATATTGACATCAGAAGGAGCACTACAGGGTATGTCTATAATCTAGGAGGAACCGCAGTGAGTTGGGTTTCTCAACTACAGAAGATAGTTGCTCTCTCCATAACTGAAGCAGAATATGTCGCTGTTACGAAAGCCAACAAGGAGATTGTAACATCCTCAATACCGGGTTAGTGACCAAATTGTAAAGTTTCAGAATTTGGTGACTAAAGTATAAGAATGAAATAGTTCAATGATTATTGGATATATATGATGAAGGTTAATTAGTAATTATTAAAGGAAATTAAGGGTTAAATGGTCATTTGACCAGAAAGATTTTTTTATATTTCTTTTAAAGGTAATATAAACGTGGGAAATGGGAGAAACATCCAGAGTTCTCTTCTCCTTTCTTCTTCTTTATACGTGGGAGAGCAAGGCAAAGGTAAGTTTAATTTCAGTTGGTTAATTCTTGAGTTTTAAGCTTAGTTTTGATTCTTTGGGTATTAAATAAGCTTAAGGAAAGCTTATATGGGATTTAAACAATAAGATAAAGGAATTATGAAGGAATTTGCAATATGAGTTTTAAGATGAAATTTTGATATGGTATGGTTGTTGAAGTTTTATGGATGAATTTGACTTGTCATCAATCTAATTAAGAAGTATGAAGTGTTAGAATTATAATTAGAACACATTGAAAATTTGGTATGATTCTTGAATCTCATATGGAAGATAGGATTTTGAGGTTTAAGATGAAATAAATGAATATAGATTGGTTTAAGTATGTGTACTAGAGTTAAGAATGAAAAAGGGATGATATATGAAGTGTTTGAGAGGAAATGAAGAAATTTTCGGGTTGAAAATATGATTTCTGGGCAAGGGGAATCGGTACCCATTCAAGGGGAACCGATACCCCTTCAAACGAACAACATTTCCAGAATGTCATGAGGGAATTGATACCCCCATAGTAGGGAACCTATTCCCCCTAAAGGAAAAATGTGAATATTGATTTAATAAGTTCGTTTAAGTTGCTAGTATCCAATTACAAGGTGTAGGTATCTAATGATTGCCTCAAAATGTACATTTATGTAGATTCTGCGCGTAAAGCAATTCCGGAACATTTGACAAGTAAGATCGATCAAGGGAAAGATAAGAGATTGAAATTGACTAGTGAGGCCAGGTGAGTGCATACTAGTGATATGTAGTGTTTAATGGAAATAAGACTTGCGATGAGTCTATTTCCCTGAGTAATATGCATGAAGTCATGGACATGATTATGTGTGGTTATAATTATATGTGATTATCTGTATTACATTGATTGTATGTATGCATGACTAAAGATAATGATATGCTTTGTATATGCTATATGATGTATGTAAGACTTTAATATGTAATAATGGAAGAACATGAGATAAGTTATATGATAGAGTCATAAGAAATGAAATGAACATGAGAGATTAAGATAATCAAGTATAAGTTATATGATATGGTATAAGTGATTATACGAGAAATGTTAGGAGGCTCTAAGAGAATAGTATGAATTCGAAGGCATAATAAGGATACATAAGTAATATAGGGAAGATTGATAAATTAAAGGAAACTATGGTTTATGTATTATAGTGAAGAGCTATAAAGTTTTATTAAAGAGTATTGGGGAAGTCATGAGAAATTGAACTAAATAAATAGATGGTTTATGTGAGTGGAAAAGGAAAATGATATAAAATAAATGGAAATTATTTATAAGATAGCATGAGACTAATTGAACATGTAATATAAACTTTATAAAGGAGTACTTGGGTAAAATCATTATATGATACAATTATAGAGTATTACTATACAAATTATATTAAAATATGATATATGAGAATATGAGTAAGTTTATAGGATATTGATAGGACATATAAGAATATTTAAATGTATGTTGATATGAAAAAGGGAATACAAAGAAATGGAGCATAAGGTAGATAATATGATATCAGTTATTGTATATCTATATGATATATGTCATCAGGTAATATGAAAGGACTCTGAAAATTGATATAAGCTACGTGAAAGTGTTCTAGGTGTTTCTATATGTTATATGAAGTATATGATCTTATGTGAACAATATATGATAAGTATGTTTACATGAATAAATGTGATTGGGTGAGAAATGATAGAAATTATATGAAAACATGATATATGTGACATGTGAATTATATGAAAACGATCTACGTGTAAGTGAACTATGTGACTACGTGATAATATGAAAAGAAGCTATGTGATATGTGATATGTGAAAGTGAATTACAAGTTTATGTGAATATTTGAAATGAAATAAATGATAACGCCCATGTTATGTGTCATGAGAGCTAGGGGTATAGTTGGCATGCCAATTGTCGAGGGTCTACGCGGTCCTTCGGGACATATGTATATTCTTTGGAACATGTGTGAAGTCTTGAAAGACACATACTTGATCCCTAGTATATGTATATGATTCTTAAGGAATAATATGTGGTCCTTATGGACATTATTATATGGCACTACGGTGCAATTCTACGCGGCACTTTGGTGCAATTATACGAGATGTGGTGACAGCATTAGTGCACAACCTCTATAGACTCACATATCGATAGTTCTCACATATGCACATGGGCTAATCCAGAGATATGAACAAATATATGTTAGTGGTATGATAAATGTTATAGAAATGATATGATGTTGGGTGTGTATAGTGTTTGATTGAAAAGGTTAACCATAAAAGTATGTGATTACATGATGAACTGTTAATGATGAATTATGTGTATGTATGTATTTACTGTAATTAATCTGATATGATTTTATATGATACGAAGAATGCATGGAATTGGTATAACATGATAGAACAGAACATGCATGTATTGATATATGTTATAAAGTGCATTATAAGTTGTTATGCCTCACTAAGTCTTCGACTTAGCGTGTGATTGTTTCACACGTAGGTTTCAAGAAGAGTAAAGAGTAATGCAGAGCAAGACAGGTCAGTTCTCCTTACCAAATGTCAGATCAGAAAATATATGTACTGGTTATAGAGTGTAGTTGGCATGTAGTCTAAAGATATAAATTGTATGAACTCTGATATATTTTGTAAACGTTTTGAATAAGTTAAATGTATCAAAGTTTTTAAATTACTCACTATTTTATACGAATAAATGTTTGAAAAGTCAATGTGACACTTCAGACTCGTATCTGGGTCGGATACGGGTTGGGGGTGTTACATTTAATGGTATCAGAGCTAAGGTTTAGCCGATTCTCGGCATAAACCGAAGTCCAAAGTGTCATAAAAGGTGTACATGCCAACATAGATTGAAAAATTTCTGATCTGATAGTGTAAGGAATATGTTGTCTTGCTAATAGAATAAGAATAGTTTAATACAGTAGAAATCCAATCGTGATAATTTCGAAGTAAGTGAAAGGTGATATTCCTGATTGTGATAGCTATTCACCTGCCTTGGCCAGGCAGGATGAAGAGCGGACACCTCAGGAAATGCCTAGTAAGATCAAAAGTTGATTTCAGAAAGTTGAAATCATATCTGAATAATGATAGAAAGTTTTCATCGTTTGGAATCGGAAACACGATATAGAGTAGTTTTGTTATTATGTGGATAAGATAGAATATGGTGAACAGGTGTCACCATAAGAATGTTAAAAAGATCTAAGGACGTGATGAGTACGTATAGAAGAACTCAAGGATAAGTGCATCAGTGACAAGTGTATAAGATGTATAAGTCAGAGCTTATGAGTTTGAAACGAAGTGATAGTATTGCGCATAAACAAGAGTATGTTTATGATAAGGGTTGCAGTTAAGATGGAAAGAGTTAGCATTGGCTAACTAGAGTATGTGATAAAAATGTACTGGAATTATAAGATTATAAGATATTGTCAGGATATGATAACCAGATCTACAATGGATCTGGATATAGTTGCATATTTGGATCATAGTAATGTGGTATAGTAAAGGAAAAGGATGTAAGAATTTTTATATTTAAGTAAAGCTGAGGATTGATAAGAAGAGTTTGAGAATATATATATCGATGATCAGATTATAGGACATAGGAAGTTAGAATGTTGAGTTTGAGCAAAAGAAATTTCAGGATGTATGAGAATAGAGGTGAAATTGATAAGTTGAGTAAGCGAATTTTGAAATAATTTAGATTGGAAAGGATGTATATGATTGGTATAATAGGGCTTGTTCCCTAGATTGAACAAAAGTTATTATCTAGCTGTCAGAGTAAAGGTGCTAGAGTTATAAGATTGGAGGAAAGATAAAGTGGAGTTAATTGATTACGATGTGAATTTGAATATAGTTGTATATTCTGAGCAGATAGCTATGATGTAGAAACAGAGATAAGTATTTGCATGGAACCTTCAGGAAGGAAAATACAAGTATAAGAAATGATAAAGAATGAAGTTATGTATAAGAAATGGGTTATTAGAGTAATGAGGATGCAATGAAGATTGGTACATAAAGATGAGTATAAGTGATAAGACAAGAGTATGTGAATATGAAAGGAAATACATGATTTATGTATAAGGAAGAAGGAATAAAGAAATGAAAGGGATTGATTTAAAGGATCAGATGCGATAAATATGGAAGTACAGAGGACAATTTTGATATAGAAATAAGACAAGTGTGCAAGGTGATGTGAAATATTGCTTGACTCCTTAAAGTATATGTTTAATCACATTGAAGAAGATTTAAAGTTGTGTTTTGGTCAAATGATGACGAAATACAAGTTTGGTATGGTTATAAGGTAATTAGAGAGTTATGAAGAAATATATGGACTTATGATATAGAGATGGATGTTACTGTCAACGTGATGAGTGAGATTATATTGAATTTTAGAAAGGTCAAAGGAAAGATGCATAAGCGAATAAGAGAAAAGACAACAATAGATTGGTATTACTGGTTATTGTTTATATGATAAGTAACAAAGGATGAATGTATAAACGAAAAAGATAGTCGGAAAACTAAAGGATTAAAAAGTAAGTTTCTGATGATGACAAGAAAGAATAAGTCAGGGAAGCAACATAAGAACATTAGAAGATATGTTCTTATTAAGATGTGCAGTGAAAATTCGAGGACGAATTTTCTTATAAGGAGGGGAGATTTGTAACATCCTCAATACCGGGTTAGTGACCAAATTGTAAAGTTTCAGAATTTGGTGACTAAAGTATAAGAATGAAATAGTTCAATGATTATTGGATATATATGATGAAGGTTAATTAGTAATTATTAAAGGAAATTAAGGGTTAAATGGTCATTTGACCAGAAAGATTTTTTATATTTCTTTTAAAGGTAATATAAACGTGGGAAATGGGAGAAACATCCAGAGTTCTCTTCTCCTTTCTTCTTCTTCATACGTGGGAGAGCAATGCAAAGGTAAGTTTAATTTCAGTTGGTTAATTCTTGAGTTTTAAGCTTAGTTTTGATTCTTTGGGTATTAAATAAGCTTAAGGAAAGCTTATATGGGATTTAAACAATAAGATAAAGGAATTATGAAGGAATTTGCAATATGAGTTTTAAGATGAAATTTTGATATGGTATGGTTATTGAAGTTTTATGGATGAATTTGACTTGTCATCAATCTAATTAAGAAGTATGAAGTGTTAGAATTAGAATTAGAACACATTGAAAATTTGGTATGATTCTTGAATCTCATATGGAAGATAGGATTTTGAGGTTTAAGATGAAATAAATGAATATAGATTGGTTTAAGTATGTGTACTAGAGTTAAGAATGAAAAAGGGATGATATATGAAGTGTTTGAGAGGAAATGAAGTAATTTTCGGGTTGAAAATATGATTTCTGGGCAAGGGGAATCGGTACCCATTCAAGGGGAACCGATACCCCTTCAAACGAACAACATTTCCAGAATGTCATGAGGGAATCGATACCCCCATAGTAGGGAACCGATTCCCCCTAAAGGAAAAATGTGAATATTGATTTAATAAGTTCGTTTAAGGTGCTAGTATCCAATTACAAGGTGTATGTATCTAATGATTGCCTCAAAATGTACATTTATGTAGATTCTGCGCGTAAAGCAATTCCGGAACATTTGGCAAGTAAGATCGATCAAGGGAAAGATAAGAGATTGAAATTGACTAGTGAGGCCAGGTGAGTGCATACTAGTGATATGTAGTGTTTAATGGAAATAAGACTTGCGATGAGTCTATTTCCTAGAGTAATATGCATGAAGTCATGGACATGATTATGTGTGGTTATAATTATGTGATTATCTGTATTACATTGATTGTATGTATGCATGACTAAAGATAATGATATGCTTTGTATATGCTATATGATGTATGTAAGACTTTAATATGTAATAATGGAAGAACATGAGATAAGTTATATGATAGAGTCATAAGAAATGAAATGAACATGAGAGAATAAGATAATCAAGTATAAGTTATATGATATGGTATAAGTGATTATACGAGAAATGTTAGGAGGCTCTAAGAGAATAGTATGAATTCGAAGGCATAATAAGGATACATAAGTAATATAGGGAAGATTGATAAATTAAAGGAAACTATGGTTTATGTATTATAGTGAAGAGCTATAAAGTTTTATTAAAGAGTATTGGGGAAGTCATGAGAAATTGAACTAAATAAATAGATGGTTTATGTGAGTGGAAAAGGAAAATGATATAAAATAAATGGAAATTATTTATAAGATAGCATGAGACTAATTGAACATGTAATATAAACTTTATAAAGGAGTACTTGGGTAAAATCATTATATGATACAATTATAGAGTATTACTATACAAATTATATTAAAATATGATATATGAGAATATGAGTAAGTTTATAGGATATTGATAGGACATATAAGAATATTTAAATGTATGTTGATATGAAAAAGGGAATACAAAGAAATGGAGCATAAGGTAGATAATATGATATCAGTTATTGTATATCTATATGATATATGTCATCAGGTAATATGAAAGGACTCTGAAAATTGATATAAGCTACGTGAAAGTGTTCTAGGTTTCTATATGTTATATGAAGTATATGATCTTATGTGAAAATATGATAAGTATGTTTACATGAATAAATGTGATTGGGTGAGAAATGATAGAAATTATATGAAAACATGATATATGTGACATGTGAATTATATGGAAACGATCTACGTGTAAGTGAACTATGTGATTACGTGATAATATGAAAAGAAGCTATGTGATATGTGATATGTGAAAGTGAATTACAAGTTTATGTGAATATTTGAAATGAAATAAATGATAACGCCCATGTTATGTGTCATGAGAGCTAGGGGTATAGTTGGCATGCCAAGAGTCGAGGGTCTACGCGGTCCTTCGGGACATATGTATATTCTTTGGAACATGTGTGAAGTCTTGAAAGACACATACTTGATCCCTAGTATATGTATATGATTCTTAAGGAATAATATGTGGTCCTTATGGATATTATTATATGGCACTACGGTGCAATTCTACGCGGCACTTCGGTGCAATTATAAGAGCTGTGGTGACAGCATTAGTGCACAACCTCTATAGACTCACATATCGATAGTTCTCACATATGCACATGGGCTAATCCAGAGATATGAACAAATATATGTTAGTGGTATGATAAATGTTATAGAAATGATATGATGTTGGGTGTGTATAGTGTTTGATTGAAAAGGTTAACCATAAAAGTATGTGATTACATGATGAACTGTTAATGATGAATTATGTGTATGTATGTATTTACTGTAATTAATCTGATATGATTTTATATGATACGAAGAATGCATGGAATTGGTATAACATGATAGAACAGAACATGCATGTATTGATATATGTTATAAAGTGCATTATAAGTTGTTATGCCTCACTAAGTCTTCGACTTAGCGTGTGATTGTTTCACACGTAGGTTTCAAGAAGAGTAAAGAGTAATGCGGAGCAAGACAGGTCAGTTCTCCTTACCAAATGTCAGATCAGAAAATATATGTACTGGTTATAGAGTGTAGTTGGCATGTAGTCTAAAGATATAAATTGTATGAACTCTGATATATTTTGTAAACGTTTTGAATAAGTTAAATGTATCAAAGTTTTTAAATTACTCACTATTTTATACGAATAAATGTTTGAAAAGTCAATGTGACACTTCGGACTCGTATCCGGGTCGGATACGGGTTGGGGGTGTTACAGAGATGGTTTGGCTCCAATGTTTCTTGGAAGAGTTAGGCAAGAAACAAGAAAACAATGTCTTGTATTGCGACAATCAAAGTGCTATACATCTAGCAAAGAATCCGTCTTTTCATTCTAGGGCAAAACACATACAATTGCGATATCATTTTATCCGGTCTCTTCTGGAAGATGAGATTTTGAAACTTGAAAAGATCAGTGGAGCTCAAAATCTGGCAGACATATTGACAAATACGGTGACCATAGACAAACTGAAGTTGTGTTCAGCTTCAGTTGGCATGCAAGAATAACAAGACTAGAAATGTTGCTACATCGATCGAGGTGTGAAGACATATTAAAATCAGTCTTCAAGTGGGAGATTGTTAGAAGTCCAAAGGTTGGCAACCAACTTTGAAAATGGTTTTCAAAGTTTGGTAAATGTTTCTTTGAAAATGGTTTTCAAAGTTTAGTAAATGTTTCTTTGAAAAATGTTTTTTCAAAGTTTGGTAGATGTTTGTTGAAAATAGGAATAGGTAAATTCACTTTAGTTATTGCACTGTAGGGTATTTTCAAAGATTAGTCCCTAAGTTTCAACTATAAATACCCTAGCTCATTTAGCTTCAAAACCATCCCAAAAATCATTTCTTTCTCCCAATACTAGAGAGCTTTCTTGTGAGTAGTGAGTGTTTTGTAAACACCTGTAAATTTTCTCTCTTAGTAAAAGATCTGCAGCTGTCCGGAGACGTAAGCAAATTGGCTGAACTCCGTTATCAGTTTCGGGTATTATTTTTTGAAGAAGAAATCAGAAGTCTTTGATACCGTTGGGTTGGTTTAGGAATTCTGGAGGAGTGTCTCAGTTCTGGTGTGACTGGTTCTTCTTGAACTGCTTCAGGACTGATATGAACATCATTTCCAGAAATCTCCTCGAACTCAGCAAATTCCTTTGTTTCAGCTTCATTATTGGAGCTACTTGATTCTATGGTTAACCTGTCTTTGTACATCACATTCTCATTGAAAATTACATCTCTACTTCTGATGATCTTCTGATTTTCGTAGTCCTAAAACCGGTAACCGAACTCATCACCGCCTTAATAATACAAGTTTGGCCTTAATACATTTCATTCCTAACATTCAAAATTCAACAAGTTTAATCTCAACAATAAAACAAAAATCCTAAACCAAAACTTGTCACCCTTTTACTAACATAAATCAAACCCTAAACCAACATCCTCCATGACAATCTTGACTAAATTTGATAACAGCTCCTTGATCCTTAAATCACTTTTTCCTAAACCCAAATTTAATATGTATCCCAATGAAAAAAATAAGGCACAATGTTTTCCTAAAAAACTACGACAGAACCTTTGTATCCTAATAAACAAAACAAACCAAATTAAATATTTACATTATGACATGATAGATCATGAAACTTTTTTTATTTCGTAAACTATGAAATCCCAATAAAAAACCAAAAGCAAGTAATTTTGAATTTTTAGTAAATCAAGGCATAATAAGTATTTGATATTATAAACATATAGTAAAAATTCGTGAGACCAAAAAGAAGAAATTAATTCAAAAGTTAGAAAATGAAGAGCTCTATACCATAAAGTGGGTGAGACATTCCTTTCATTCAAAGCGTTATTCGTCCCATTGTGATGATCTAACAAGTGATCAACCTTCAACCCAAAAAATAAGAGTAAACTCTAAACCACAAATAAAGAAAAACCCACAAAAATGAAGAATAAAAGAAAATTGAGAAAAAAAACTACCCCAGATAAAGAACAATCCAAAAAATGAAGAAACAAAGGAATATAAAGAACAACCCACAAAAATAAGAACACCAAACCTATAAAATAAAAACCCTAAACTTAGAGTATAAGAACCCTAAACAAGTTTGAATGGGTTTTTCGATTCTTGTAGATGTATTCATTGCCTTGTGGTTTTCAAATGGGTGCCTTCATTACCAAAACGACGGTAAGATTCATTTATCTAAAACAACAGTTTAAAATAAAAACCCTTTTATATTTCACATTTCTACACGGGATGTTGATTATAAAAATATGGGTAAAAATCAGAAACGGAATAATAGTTCAACGTCACCCCGTCCGTTAAGTTTTTAACGACGAGGTACTAAAATGAAGCAAAAGTTAGACTTTAGGTATTGTTCTGAAAAATATGAAAGTTCATGTATTAAAATAGATCAAAACTGAAACTTTAGGTACTAAATACGTAGTTTACCAATTATATAAGAGTGAAAACAAAATTTTAATAAATAAATAAATATATATATATATAATATTATAAATTTTAAATTTTTTAAGGGGATCATATCTTCATAGTCATCATGATGGATTTTATTATGTCGTGTTGGAAGTTAGTTTTTTGTCTCATATTTTATCGATTAGTCTAAATCAGTTATTGTACAAGAGAGAGTGACTCTCCCAACATAATTTGCTCCATTCGTAAATGTCAAGGTTTGAACCGTTAACTTTACTTAAGACACCTAATGTCTTCTTACACTAGATCAATTAATTGTTGATATAAATTTTTATTTTAATATTAAAAAAATCAAATTTGGATAAGAAAAATTCAAAAATCAGTTATATCCGAACACTTGTCGTGCCTATGTTTCTCTTCTATCTCCTCTCATTTTCGTAATTTTGTTTCACTTTTCCTTGTCCCTCTCCTCCTCCTTTGCCTCTCTTTTCACTTCTCTTCTAGTCTCTAATCAACTTCTTCATTACAGGGTTTGCTTTGTCAAGAGAAACGATGAAACCTTTGAATCTTATGCTTTGTTTAACAAACACCACAGCGTGACGCAAATTTGAGTAAAAGGGGAGCCCAGCGCCCCCCGGATTCTTGGGGAAAAAAGAATTTCAAGATTTTTAGGTAAAAAAAGGTATTCTGGTTTACTTTTTAATTCGTAAAGTGTGTCACAGTTGGCGATGGCGCCGTCGGTAAGACCTGTCTGCTGATTTCTTACACCAGCAATACTTTCTTTACGGTCATGTGCTGCGAGATCTTTTCGCTGTTAATAGAAATGAATTCCCTCAAAATTGAAATCGAGATTGGGGCTTTAGGTAATAGGTTATTGCGTATACTGGGTTTCTTTATTGATATCTGTTTGTTTTCACAATTGATATGGTAACAGGACTATACTCCCACAGTTTTCGACCATTTCAGTGCAAATATTGTCGTGGATGGTAGCATCGTCAACATAGGTTTATGGTGTGAGAAAGGGGCCATCAATGGCAAGGTGAGCATGAATAAGAGATGAGCAGTAAGCTATGGAAAGCTTTAGAACTGAATGAATATTGAATCTATTAACATATGCAGAATACTGATAACAGAAAGTATATTATTTACAATACATCAACTGGCATTATATACACACTTGCACAACTAACAAAGTTGTAACTGCTCAACAGTTCTAACAGTCTTAACAACCTGAAATTAACATCATAACAGATTACTAACACTGTCAACTGCCTCACGCATTCATTCATACTCTCATCTCACACTTAACATACATTAAGGTGGCGTTTGGTTGGATGGAATCTCTTGGAATTTGTGGGAATTGAAATTCAATTCGACCACTTTCTCATGTTTGGTTCAAGTTTTTCAAGGGAATTGGAATCCCTGATGGAATTCAATTCCATCAAATGAGGGAAAGTGAATTTCATCCAAAAATTGATGGAATTCAATTCCATTGTTGGAGGGAATTGAAATTTGACCATACTACCCTCGTCAATCCTTTGGTAACTTATTCATATGTTGAATAAAAATATTTTTTTATTATTTCGGGTCGGGTTTCTAATTCATATATTCGGGTAGGGTGAAACTATATTTTAATCGGGTCGGATCAGGTTTTTTAAAGTGTGATATTCGGGTCGGGTCGGGTCGAGTTCGAGTTTAGGGTGAAAAAAACCGGACCGACCCGAAAATATATATAATTCAGGGCGGGTCGGATTAAGTCATTGTTTTTATTAAATAAAAATAATTTTTTATTATTTAGGGTCGGGTCGGGTTGGATTTCTAATTCATATATTCGAGTCGGGTCGGATGAAACTTTATTTTGTTCAGGTCGGGTCGGGTTTTTTAAGTGTGATATTCGGGTCGAGTCAGGTAGGGTTTTTTTAAGTGTTATATTCGGGTCAGGTCGGGTCGGGTTCGGGTTTAGGATGAAAAAAACAGGACCGACCCGAAAAAAATATATAATTTTACCTTATATATTTAGGAATAATTACAATAATAACCCTCTATATATAATTTTTTTCAATTAAGTTAATGTTTTTATTGAATAAAAATAATTTTTTATTATTTTGAGTCGTGTCGGGTCGAGTTTCTAATTCTTATATTGAATAAAAATAGTTTTTGGTATATTTTTTTGTAACTAATTAACATACTCCGATTGAAATATATCGAAATATTGCTCTATCTTTTGGTAACTTATTAACATATTTTGATTGTGATGATTTTAACTTATAATGTTTATTAGCATGATTTTTATAATTTATTGAAATGAATAATCAATCAATAAAATGAAAAATTTAATATTTTTTAATTTTTTATAATATATTACTACATGTAAGTTGTAAAATAAACTAAAATAAAGCAAAAAACAAGAAGGGCAATTCTGTTATTTTACATTACTGAAATCAAATTCATCTGACATGTCTACGAACCAAACAGAATATGGAATTGGATTCCAATTCCTACAAATTTCAATTCCTTCACAGATTCCAATTCCCTCATAAACATTCCAGCGAACCAAACGCCACCTAATTGTCTAATATTCTCCCTGCTTTCTCAACCTTCTCGATGAAAAAAGATGAACACTTGAATCGAAAGTGCATCACCTCCTTCCGTTCGACTTGAATCGGAAGTGTCGATGCTTCCTTCCGTTAGTCTTGAATCGGAAAGTGCCGATGCTTCCTTCCGTTCGACTTGAATCGGAAGTGTCGATTCTTCCTTCCTTCCTTCCGTTCGACTTGAATCGAAAATGCCGGTGCTTCCTTCCGTTCGACTTGAATCAGAAGTGTCGTTGCTTCCTTCCGTTCGACTTGAATCGGAAGTGCCGTTGCTTCCTTCCGTTCGACTTGAATCGGAAGTGTCGTTGCTTTCTTCCGTTCGACTTGAATCGAAAGTGCCGATGCTTCCTTCGGTTCGACTTGAATCAGAAGTGCCGATGAAATCACAAACCTCTGATTTATCTTCAGACTTAGATTCGTAGGATGAGATCGCGGAAGAGCTCCAAATATAATCTTCTTTGAAATCAATACTCTCTTCCTTAACAGTGACATCATTATATCCGTAAGCTGTCATGTTATTGTGACCATCAGTCATGGACTCTACATCAGAATCCCGATAAAGATGGTTGAACGGATTTTGTAAGTATATTATATCATCTGATAGAAGGACGCTATAACCCAGTTGCAAAAACTCCCTTAAGATGTGGAACTTCAACCCAAAGATAGCATGATTGCCTCCTGTTCTCCCAACGGCATCAATACCTGTATCCGGATCCCTCTTGTACACTGGGACATCATTTGATTTGCAGAATTTTTCAATATTGTCATCTAAAGCTATAACTAGGTACTTCAGTATACCAACTCTCTTGATGTTAGAAACTTGAATCTCCAACATCTCTTTCACATTTGAATTTGCAAGCACAACTATAATCTCTTTCTGAACAACAACTTTCTCCAAGATCGCAGCCAATCTTGGGTTCACAGATTCATCAGGGACAACAGTCGGGTTAGTCCGCAAAGCTTTGACAGTACCAAAAGGTCTAGCTTTATGCTGCTCACCCAAAACCAGAAACTGTTTTTGGGCATTATCTTTTCCTTGTTCGGCCAGTTGCAGCTTCTCCTTCAAATTCCTGACCTGCTTCTTTAATTCGGAATTCTTTTCTGATAGTGATACGATTTCAAGCTTCAGCATCTTACTCCGCTCCGAGGATTCACACGACGAAGAACCAATCTGGAAACTTGATTTGCCAATTCGATGGTTTTGAACGGAGGTAGTGGGATTGATGAGGTCGTGAGGGAAAAAGAAAGCGATGAGACATCAAAGAAGAACTCCAATCACAATGGCTATGGCGATTCGAGATCCACAAAACGACTGCGCTTTGTCCCTGCGATGAAGTCTACAGTAGCTATAGCTTGAGGAATAAAAAACTCAATCGTCAGCGCAACAGCGGAAGAGAAAACGACGCCAGGATCTTTTAGCGAATAATACCATGTGAGAAAGGGGCCATCAATGGCAAGGTGAGCATGAATAAGAGATGAGCAGGATGCTATGTAAAGCTTTAGAACTGAATGAATATTGAATCTATTAACATATGCAGAATACTGATAACAGAAAGTATATTATTTACAATACATCCGCTGTCATTATATACACACTTGCACAGCTAACAAAGTTGTAACTGCTCAGTAGTTCTAACAGTCTTAACAACCTGAAACTAACAGCCTAACAGATTACTAACACTGTCAACTGCCTCACGCATTCATTCATACTCTCATCACACTTAACATACACTAATAGTCTAATATATGGGATACTGCTGGTAACTTGGAAACAGCTTCTGCAATCCTCTTTTTATTAGTAGCTTTGACTTCTTTCTTGCTCTGGTTTGAAATCATTGCTTTGGAACAGGTCAGGAAGATTACAAAATATTAAGGCCATCGAGCTATCGTGGGGCCAACGTGTTTGTCCTTGCATTTTCTATCATCAGCAAGGCCAGCTATGAAAATGTCGCCAAGAAGGTTTAAAAATTGAATATCTTCTGCATGTACAACATAACTTTGTTTAGTGCGAGATGTCTCTGTAATGGCCTGCGAATACCTGATGTTGCTTTTCGTTTCGGTGGATTCCTGAATTGAAGCATTATGCACCGGGTGTTCTGACAATTCTGGTCGGAACTAAGCTTAGTATGATTTTATTTCCATGACGGTATCCTTGTTTATGCTTGCAATGGCCATGTTTATTAATTGCAAAAGCTCTGATTCCCTAAGTGATATAATTTTCTTCTAAAATAATAATAGTATCCTGTTATAGTAATGTTTTTGAAGTATCCATGTCCAACACTCTTATCCTAGAGATAGGTATGGATATGGCCTCAAAAAATCCTTTAGATACATGGAAAAAGAATCTAATTATGTCCATGACTAACAGTCACACTCGAGTCTGAGTATGATATTCTTTTTAGAAGTTTTTCTATTTCTGAAATCTTGTCATCTTTTCTACTATTTTCTGTTGCAGATCTCCGGGATGATGAGCAATACCTTATAGACCATCCTGCTGCAACACCCATATCTACAGCTCAGGTACTTGTTTACACATCATCATCATCACCATCGTTATTATTATTTAGTAAGAATTTGTTCCTATTGTTTTAAATATTGGTCTTGCATCACTTCTTTATGAAGGGAGAGGAGTTGAAGAAACAGATAGGGGCTCCTGCCTACATCGAGTGTAGTTCAAAAACACAGCAGGTTCAAATACTCTACATTATTTTAGTGACGTAGTAAATGTCGCATGTTACGTCATCACTTTAAATAGTATGACTTATGTCACGTCATCACTTTGAATGGTGTGACATAATTACATCATTAAGTGAATATATATGAAAATGTCACATTAATAATATAGATGAATCATTAGTCTATTAACAATTTTCGTCTAACATAATCTGTTTTGGCAAAAAATTAAAATATTAAGAAGTAAATTACTTCCGAAAGGAAAGAATAAGAAGCTAAATAATCATTTATGCGAGGGTATTTCTCTTATTACGCCTATAAAATTTATGTTAAAGCAATGCAAGCTAAGAATTGTAAATTTGGGCCTTTTAAGAAAAGGGAAATAAACCCCACGCCTAAGAAAATAACTTAATTAGCTGGGGGCCCCAATGTCTAGCTAGAGGTCCACTTCAGGAATTAAATGTAATCCTGCCATACTTAAATTCCAATCTAAAACAAAAAGTAAATTATGTGTTTAATATTTATACTATTAATTTTAGTCTGTTTTAATATTTAACCTTCCAATCTAAAGTATAGTTTTTATTTTATTTTAATACTTTTTCGTTAAAAAAATTAGTTTTTGTTTTATTTTATTATCTCTTTCAAAATTTAACGTTAAGTTTTGAAAATATTAAAAGTTTAGGTACTAAAACGGACCAAAACTGTTAATTTAGGTACTAAACTCGTTAAGTTTTTAATGGTGAGGTACTAAAATGAAATGGAAACTAAATGTTTGGTATGGTTTTGAAAAATTGAAAATTGAAATACTAAAACGGGCTAAAACTGATATTTTAAATACTAAGTGCGTAGTTTACCAAAAAACGTTTACATGTGAAATATAAACACTTAATTAAGATTTAAGAATATGCTTTATCTTCTTAAGAAAAGAATATGCTTTACCTTCTTATAATTAAACTAGTGCAAACATAATTTATACTAATTAATATAACTGGGAAATATTAAATTATTATCATTTTTGGCATAATTACTAGTATCTGATTTATTAATCGATTAATATGGGTTAGGTAATTGTAGAGGTAAGGGCGACTTTTCCAACTTAGTTTACTTCATTCGCAAACGCTAAAATTTGAACCTCAAACATTGTTTAAAAAATCTAATAATTTATCTTAATAAACTAACTGGTTGTTGATATTAAATTATTATAATAAGATTCTACATAAGGAGTATAAACATAACAGGAATAAAATCTAACATAAAAAGAATATAGTTATGTCGATATAACAAAAGTATATGAATATATCATAAACAAACGAAAAATGTTTAGAGTATTTATATGAGTAGTCTCTTATTTTCGTCCGGGGTTCACATATAATAATATAATGTAGTTTTTGAAAATATTTTAAAAAATAAATAATTTAAACGTTTTAAATCATATAATATATAATTTTAAAAATCAGGTTTTGAAAATATATAATACGATTTTGAAAATATGTTTTAAAAACATATATTATATAGTTTTAAAATCAATTTTTGAAAACATATATTATATAATTTCAAAAACAATTTTTGTATATATATATATATATTATATTTTTGAAAAACAAATTTTGAAAACGTATAATAAATATATATTTTTTAAAATAATTTTTATTTTCAAAATATATTATTGATTATTTTATGTATTTATTTATTTATTTATTTATTTATTTTGTTTTTTATTTTTTATTCCATTTTTAGGTCCTAAGGGAAGTTAGGTCTAGTAAGGGGGTAAGGGAGCCCAATCGGGTGCCTGACCTAGCAAGCCCAACAAGGCCCAATTGAAGCACACCTGATCCAACTCGAGATCTGAGCCCAACTGCCCAACCCAGCAGAAGCTAGGGTTTCATGTTTAGCGCAAGCGTCGCAAGACCAAGAGCCGTTGGATCTGGTCCTTTGATCCAACGGCTAGGAAGCATCAGGAGCAACACGTGAAGGCCACACGCTAACGTGGTTAACAACCGGCCGAGATTCCAGGCCAAACGACATGGGACTAAACCTTCCTGGGATGGCCGGTCACACGAACAGTCCGAAAATAACGGGAACGAGGGAAACAACTTGTTGGGAGCGGAAACAACAACCCACCGGCGGTGGGGTATAAATACCCCCACCCAATATGTCAAGAACACAACGGAAAAAGCATCGAAGCACCAAACCAAAATCAAAGCCACAAAAACAACCAAAAACCCAAATAATATTCGGCCAAGAGAAACTGAAAGCAGCCATATAGCCAAAACACAAAAAAAAACACGCAAATAGCATTTGGAAATAGCAAAACAAATCCAAAGGGGCAAGACGAATGTCGATTTAGGCTCGGATAAGGCAACAGTCATTGGAAAGCTCGCCGAAAAAGGTAAAGTCGAAACCTTTTTGTTAGATCTACTCCGTTTGGGGTGTGTTTCGAGTATTTAGGCTTCGGTTTTGGGTTCAGGGGGTGGCGAGGAAGCTTTTGAGCCTAGCTTTTGTGGTCAGCTCGTGGCCGGTTGAGGAGAGCTTAGAGAGTTTAGAGAGAAGGGAGAGGGTTGATTTTGGGAGAAATGGTTGAAATGTTTTTTTTTTGTTATTTGTGGAGTATTTATAGGGAGGGCCTTTGTGAAAATATGAAAATTTTAAATTATTTCCACTGTCCCTGTAGTTTTGATGCGTAATTCATTTTGGTCACCAGTTGTAAATTTTCCTTTGAATTTCAAATTTATTCAATTTAATCCCTATTTATATTTTTATAGTTATGCAATTTGACCGCCTAACTTCTTATTTTCTTCTTGCAACCTTTAGTTAATTCCAATTTGATCATTAATCTTTAATTCTTTTCAATTTGGTCATTTTAATTCAAATTTCCTTTTATTTTATTTTTTTTTATTTAACATTAATTTGATTTATTTTTTAGGGTCAATTTTAAATCCTTCAATGGTAAGTAATTCGGATCGAACTTTTAAATTTTAATTTAACCTTTGATTTTTGCAATTAAGACAACCGAGAAATTAAATTAGTACTGAAAGGGAAGTACAGGGGTGCTAATCATTCCTTGACTGTAATCGACTCCCGAATCCGATTCAATTATGGTAAAATAAAAGCAGATAAAGTAAAATAAAAGATTAAGGTATCCGATAAACCTAATTTTAAAAAGATCGGTGGCAGCTCCATCATATCGAAATTAAGTAGGAACCCGATTCCGGGCCCACCCGAAGGACGGTTACGACAACTTGGCGACTCTACTGGGGACATGTAAGTGAGTCAAACTAAAATTAATTTTCGGTTGTCTTCTTAAGCGAAAATTGTAAGTTTAAATTTTAATTTAACTCTTCGATACTTATTATTTACCTTCGATTATTATTTTTCAAATAAATAGTCATACTGATGTTTTCTAATGATTTCAACTTTTTAAAAATTCATCTTAAGCTCTATACCCGAACTCAATAAGAGAAGCTAGTGCTGAAGGCAAATAAAGAAAGGATAGAGCAGCAGCTGAAAACGATGACCGTTCCACCAGCCGGGTATGTTCCTGCTCATCCAGTGCCATATCATCCCGGGGCAAACAAGATGGCCGTTTTGCGCAGCTACGGTTTGGTCCCGATGTGGTAATATTTACCTACATCGGTACGAGATACATCTCAAGGTCACGAGCTTAGGCCCCCTGCAGCATAGTATTGTTTTGCATTGTTTTATTTCCGAGTATCCTCTGCGGTTCTGGCCTTGGCTGATCTGTAAATATTTACCTAGTTATTCTACGTAGGTTATGGTATTTGTATTATTTCATGAGATTATAGTGAAGAATTTATGATAGGACTATTTGTACAATTTGACCTCTTGAATAATGCCAAAAATTCTAAACTCCGACATTAAGGTATAATCTTGCCTGCAGTCCATGCACCCTTCACATATTTATAATCTTGAATAACTTTTTTGTACAATATCTATATATTATCGATATTTTTCTTCACTTGTACATCGAAGAATATTGAACACCAAATTTTGTTGTATAATGTACCAGTAACAACATGAATCAAGTTAAATTAAATCAACAATTTTAAGTTTTAATTGTTTCGTAAAAACAATACTGAAGTCTGAAGAGCATTATAATGATGTAATTTGCCCATCAAATGAAACAAAAACTGAAAGTTAGTTATGGTTTTGAAAAAAATTTGAAAGTTTAGGTGTTAAAATGAGCCAAAACTGATAGTTTAAATACTAAACTCATAATTTACCCAATGTTTTATAATGAAATGGTATGGAGAACTTTTTCTTCTTATTTATGGTTGAATTAGCCTAAAAAATGCAACTTCAGACTTCGGAGCTGGATGGTTAGTTCTAATGATTATTGTTTTAAGTACTTCCTAGAGATCCTGTCATTTTTAGAAGTTAATTGTTTTCACACGAATTCATATTTCTTAAAATACTCTGACAATTTCGGGTACGTGTTTGGCAATTGAATAATATATCCGTGTCGGACATGTACTTGCACCCGAATCCGATTAACATAGTTAAGTGCGGTGTTAGATTTAATATGATGGATTCTTCTTGTTGTCTAATCTGGTAGTTGCTTCGATGCCCTGAATGTGTCGATGCTTCACCGGAATCCTATCGTAACCATTCTTGGTTTGCAAGATGCCCCGAATGTGTCGGTGCTTGACCGGAATCCTATCGTAACCATTCTTGGTTTGCAAGTTATTGCACCTAAACAGATAAGATAACACTCGGAAGACTGTTGAAATAGCTTGATTAACCGCATTCATTATACATTAGTGACCTCTAATCGGTTCTTCCGTTTTTCGTAGATCGTGTATTTGCTGGTTAGCGCTCCTCTTCTCTACGACTTCTACATCTATGGCCCCAAAGAGCCCCGATACTCGGTTCTGCTCGGCGATTTTCTGCAGGTATTTACATAGGCATATCCAAAGTGTTCCACGTACATTATGACCTGAAAACTTCATTGATCCTTTCGTTAATGGCAGTCTGTCGCACAATGCGGTGCATTCTTCTTCTTCTGGGGGATGAAGAACTCGATATCGGGGAGACAACTGAGGAAGAAAATCCCGAGGCCGAAAACTGCCTAGTTTTTGCTGTTTCGGATCATCAAACACAAGTAATGCAGGGTAAAAGTTCATTTAGTACTATGGCCGGAGTTGCACTGTACTTGAACCTGCTAATGGTTGAGTCTAATTGGTCCGAATCGATTAACTAGATTTTGAATGAGTTGCTTCATTTGGGTTCAAGTATTTAATCCAAACAAATATCTTTTAATATTTAACTTTAAATAGATAATAATATATTTTTATTTGAAATATTCAAAAGATAAAACTCCTTTTACTATTCAAAGTTAAATACATATTATTTTACGAAAGTATATAATTATCTTTAATATTCAAAGTTAAAAAGATTAAAAATACATTTTTAAATTGACATATTAAAAGAGTAATTATCCTACTAATATTCAAATTAAATAATATATTTAATTTACAATAGTCAGAAGGAATACGAATAATATTAAACCCATCAATTAAATTCACTATTTTTCCAACAATCTCCTATATGAATAAAATTGATGATTTAATCAAAAACATTTTGGCACGGTGTGGTGATAGTGTTGAGTTAATCGATTGACTGAATCGGCCAAGAGGGGGTGAATTGACAATAAAAATTTTTGTGGAAACTTTTGCAGAAAATTGAAAGAAATTGCACAGCGATTTAGAGTGGTTCGACTTTATCAACCAAAGTCTACGTCCACTACCTTAGCTATCCACACTAAGGATTTTCCAACAAATTCACTAATTTGTTCTTTCTTTTGAGGCCAAAGAGATAACCTTACAACTTTCTCAAGAATATACCCCAATTCTTGAGAACACTCTTTTCTCAAAGAGAAATACAAATTTGCAAACTTACAAGAAAAAACTCACAAGGCAAATATGTTTGCACAATTCTAGAACAAAGAAAGAACACTCAAGAATAGATACAATTGAGCACAATAAGTGTTCTTGAAAGCAAAATGAATATTGAATGAAAATAGGCTTGAAATGCTCAAACTTGAGGTTTGATGCTTTCTCTTTGATTCTCTCTTGATTCTAATTGCTTGATGTTTCTTGTTATTGATCAATGGCTTCTAAGCTTGCTTAAATACACCTTGAATCACTTCTGAACGTTGGGGATAATTAGAGAAAATAATATAGCCGTTTTAGTGTGAAAACAATTAATAAAACAGTTTGGAGCGTGGGGGGAATCGGTACCCCCTATGGGGAATCGGTTCCCTAAGTGTAAAATTCAAATATTTCGACCGTTATACAAGGGGGGGAATCGGTACCCCCTGGGGGGAATTGGTTCCCTCCGAGCATACTGGAATTCTTGGAGCCAAACCATTCAGGGGGGAATCGGTACCCCCTTGGGGGGGAATCGGTTCCCTCTGAGCAATCTGGAATTTTTGGCTTTGAAATGGTTCGAAATATTTTGTAAAATTATTTTGAAATTGTTTTAAGTTTAAAACTTAATTTTACACTTTGAGTAAGGATTAAAAATGATCTTTGAAAGATTTGGAGTAATATTTTGATATTCGAATAATTCTATCGAATATACTTAGAAAATCATTTGGAAAATCTTAAAATTCATTTAACTTAATTTGTTATATCGAAATATCAAAATGTTTTCAACAATCTCCCCCTTTTTGATATAACAAAACATTTTAGTAATTTTAAGATTTTGAAATCAAGTTTTGAAATTACTCCCCCTTACTTTAATCACTTCTCCCATTTATCATTTAAAAACACATTTAACACTTCTCCCCCTTTTTGTTAAATCAAAAAGACATTTTAAAGAATTTAAACAAGGTTTTGAAATCATTTAGCCAATTGATTATATATAATATAAGCTGCTAAGATCACAAGCAAGAGAAACGTTAGCCATTAGTTTCATAATCAATATTCATAATTAATGTGAAATGGCAAAATTGGTCATTTATCTAATCATGAAGTAAATGATGCAATAATGAATAAATTTAATCACACCAAATAGATAATTTCTAACCATTCATAAAAAACAAATTCAAAGTCAATCAATCCACAAATTCAAACATTCCAAAATATTCAAAATGTTAAAACAATAAGTTTGGAGTTCAAAACAAAACATAAAATCACATATCAGGATCAGGAGGAGGAAAACGAGCTCGCATAGCGGCCATTTCGTTAGTGAGGTCATTAATACGCGCGTTGGTTGCTTCATTGTTTGCACACATCTCCCGAAGAATTTCTAATTGTTGAGCTCCCATTGTGGATAAATGGGACTCTATAGAAGTAAAGCGCGAATCCATGGTAGCATATCGAAAATCGAATGTCTCCATAAAGGTTTGAAAATATGGAGGCATTTGATGCGTTTGTTGTGCTTGCTCCTCGGGCTGCTCAGGCTCATCTTCGGCTTCATCGATGTCTCGCATTAATTGCTCAAGCTCGAGATCTTCGTCAGCTTCGGGTGGAGCCTGTGAAGAACTAGCTCCCGGAGTATTTGCAAAAGATCGAACCCATTCACCGGTTTCCTTATCCTTAATCCATCCCGCTCTCGTTAAGGAAAGAAGGTTAATTTGTTTCTTAAGGGGGAAAACGACATCTAGACCGACTCTAAGCCCAACTTTGGAAAACAGATTACTCAAAATGCAACCGTAAACAAGAGATGAAAAGAGTTTCTTGTTAGGAACAAGATTTATGGTTTCAACAATTTCAGCAAAAATAATCTGAGGTAGGTTAATTTTAATATTGTTTTCGAAACAATGTAACCACCAAAGATCTAAGGCTCTAAGAGTAGAATAACGACCTCCGGATGGTCGAAACCACCAAGAAATCATTAGATGAAGAAAACGTTCATGAAGGTCTAAGACACTTGTATTATCCCTTCTTTTATAACGAGATCCTAAAACCTGTTTTTCATTTGAAATACCATCATTATCTAATCCGAATATATTGGCTATGTAAGCCGAGTCAATATATAAGAATTATCCTAGGAGGTAGGAACGAATTCCTATGGTTTCGGTTTCAGTTTGGTTTTTAACACAAACGACATTAGAATAGAAAATACGAACAAGTTGATGGTAAACGATGGGTTCAAGGTCAAAGAGTTTATCAAATTTCCACTCTTGTAAAAGAGGAAGATATTTAAAATTGATAGCTAACATAGCTTGACGAGAAGGAATACGTTCTTCCCAGATTTTGTAAGAGTCAAAATATTGATAATACCAAAAACGATGATTTCTAGGACCAGGATGATTGAAACACGAATTTTGGATAGTCAAGTTAGGATCAATGGGATTAGGATTAGAAATTGGAATAGGAGGAGGATTTGGAGGTGGATTTGGTTGACGGTGTGAACGACTAGATGATGACCTAGCACGTTTAGGATTGGACATGGTTTAGGAAATCGGAATAGAATTGATAACCTGCAATTTAGAAAACACATGTATGCAATTCAATCAATCCCAAAACTCAATTGAGTCCTCAATATTTCAAGGTTCTCTAAATCAATCCTAATGGGCAAAGTTTTTGAAAAACTTTTGAAAAATATGGTTTTGAGAAACAATGTATGTATAGTTTTCATAACAACAAAATTTAATCAAAACACAATAATTTGAAAATTAATTTTTTTTATTTCGAAAATTTAGAAAATTTAGGAAAAATTCTTGTGTTTTTGATGAAATTAGTTGTAATATCTAGTTTCTAATCACTAAATAATCAATGCCCGATCTAAAATTCAACCTAGAACTAATTAAAACTAGTTCTATGTTCATAAATTGATAAAAAAGAAGTTTTTGGAAAAATACCTTGAATGATTTCGGATTTGAGTGAGATTAGATGAAGTTTGCACATTTTTGATGATTCCAACAAGTTTAGAGGATGATATTTGAAGTGAATTCTGATTAAAAACGTTGATTTGATGCAAAAAATGGAGATTTGAGTGCTTAGAGGGAGAGAAATGGCGGAAGGAAGAAAATAGAGGGTTTTGAACAAAAATAAGGGTTCTGCCCGAGTTTAACCAGAACCCCAGGGGGTATCGATTCCCCTGTGAGGGGAATTGGTTCCCCTTCAAAGGGGGAATCGGTTCCCTCAAGGGGGGATTGATTCCCTCTGCACTAAAATACTAAAATCCGATTTTAAACACCCAAAATGCTAAATTAATTTTCCTCTAGTGGTATTGGCAACTCATATATTGAAAATTAATCATGTTCAAACAATTCAATTAATCTTTAAACGATATTTGAACATAAAATTAATTTTTCATCAAGAATCATAAACTCCCCCTAACTAATAGCAATGAATGCAATCAAAAATTACTATTATAAGCATTTTTCATTTATTATTAAAAGTGCTGAAATTATTTTAAACACTCAGTGAAGATAGATTGGTCAAACCTAATTCTCTCTCCTAAGTGTCCAAAATCGTTCCTTGTCTAAAGGTTTTGTAAAGATATCCGCTAATTGGTGCAAAGTATCAACAAATTCTAGAACTACATCTTCCTTAGTGACATGGTCTCTAATGAAGTGATGTCTTATTTCAATGTGCTTAGTTCTAGAGTGTTGGATGAGATTTTTAGTGAGACAAATAGCACTAGTATTGTCACACTTGATAGGAATGGTACCTACTTCAATTCCATAATCAAAAAGTTGTTGTTTCATCCATAAAACATGTGCACGACAACTACCAGCTGAAATGTATTCGGCTTCAGTGGTAGATAATGCAACACAATTTTGTTTCTTTGAAAACCAAGAAATTAGCATATTTCCAAGGAATTGGCAAGTACCGGAGGTGCTTTTCCTATCTAATTTGCATCCTCCATAATCCGCATCAGAAAAAGTATGCAAGCTAAAGCTAGAGTCTCTAGGATACCAAAGTCCTAAACTAGGAGTGTCTTTAAGGTATCTAAAGATTCTCTTAACAGCTAGTAAATGTGATTCCTTAGGACATGAATAAAATCTAGCATATAAGCAAACACTAAACATAATATCCGGTCTACTTGCAGTTAGATAAAGTAGAGATCCAATCATTGACATATATAATTTAACATCTACACATTTACCTCCTTCATCTAAGTCAAGCTTTGTTGAAGAGCTCATTGGAGTGTCATGAGGTTTCCCATTTTCCAGTCCAAACTTCTTGAGCATATCTTTGACGTACTTAGCTTGATTGATGAAGATGCCATCTTTTCTTTGCTTGATTTGGAGTCCCAAGAAAAATGAGAGTTCCCCCATCATGCTCATCTCAAACTCACTTTGCATTAGCTTAGAAAATTCTTGGCAAAGAACATCATTAGTAGAACCAAATATTATATCATCAACATAAATTTGAACTACTAATAAATCTTTACCTTTATACTTCAAAAAATGTAGTGTCAACCTTCCCTTTTGAAAAACCTTTTTCAATTAAAAAATTTGACAATCTTTCATACCAAGCTCTAGGAGCTTGCTTTAAACCATAAAGAGCTTTTGTCAATTTTAAAACATGATCCGGAAAATTTGAATCTTCAAAACCTGGAGGTTGTTCCACATACACTTCTTCTTTTATAAAACCATTTGAAAATGCACTTTTAACATCCATTTGATATAATTTAAATTCATTGAAACATGCAAATGCTAATAACATTCTAATTACTTCCATCCTAGCTACGGGAGCGTATGTTTCATCATAGTCTATGCCCTCTTCTTGAGTATACCCTTGAGAAACAAGTCTAGCCTTGTTTCTCACTATATTACCACTCTCATCAAGCTTATTCCTAAATACCCATCTAGTACCTACAGTAAATTTATTACTAGGCCTTTCAACTAATGTCCATACTTTACTTCTCTCAAATTGATTTAACTCTTCTTGCATAGCCATAATCCAATGTTCATCATTTAATGCTTCTTTAATATTCTTAGGCTTTATGTATGAGATAAATGCAACATAATTACAAATATTTCTAAGAGAATATCGAGTTGTCACCCCTTTGGATGGATCACCTATAATTTCACCATCCTTGACATAGTTGTACTCTCTTGGATAAGATATTTCCCTTTCTTCAATGGTTGGATTCTCAAGAGGATCATGAGTTTCCTCATTTTTCGTTTCTTCCTTTGATGATGGTTCTCCAACGTCATGTCTAACGTCATTTGTATTTATAACACCTACATCATCATTCACACAAGAATCCTTCATCGGAAGGGGATTATCATCGAAAACAACATGTATAGACTCTTCTACAACTAAAGTTATTTTATTAAATACACAATAGGCTTTAGAATTTAAGGAATAACCCAGAAAAATTCCTTCATCACTTTTAGCATCAAATTTTCCAAGGTTTTCTTTATCGTTGTTTAAAACAAAACATTTACATCCAAAAGGATGAAAATAACTAATGTTAGGCTTTTTATTTTTGAAAATTTCATATGAAGTTTTTTTTAAAATTGGCCTAATCATTACTCGATTTACAACATAACAAGCGGTATTTGTGGCTTCCGCCCAAAAATATTTTGGCAAATTATTTTCACAAAGCATGGTTCTAGCCATTTCTTCTAAAGTTCGATTTTTCCTCTCAACAACTCCATTTTGTTGAGGGGTTCTAGGTACTGAAAAATTATGGCTAATACCGTTAGAGTTACAAAATTCAGTAAATCCAAGATTTTCAAATTCAGTTCCATGATCACTCCTAACACTAGTTATAGAGTAACCTTTTTCATTTTGGATTACTTTTGAAAATGTGATGAATTGTTCTAATGCTTCATCTTTAGTACTTAAAAATAGAACCCAAGTATATCTAGAATAGTCATCTACCAAGACAAATGCATATTGTTTTCCACCCAAGCTAGTAGTTCTAGTTGGCCCAAAAAGATCTAAATGGATCAATTATAAAACTCTACTAGTTGATACATCATTAATGGATTTAAAAGAAACTCGCTTTTGTTTTCCTTTAGCACAAGCATCACATATTTTATCATTATCAAATTTAAGCTTAGGCAACCCTCTTACTAGGTCTCCTTGAATTAACCGTTGCAAAACACTCATACTAGCATGTCCTAGTCTCCTATGCCATAACCAACTATCATGTTCATCCTTAGCAACTAGGCATAAATTAGTCATAACAAAAGAATCTAAATGCACCATGTATATGTTTCCTATTCTATGACCAACAAGCATAATCCGATTAGATGCAATGTCAATGACTTTACAACCATTAATTTCAAATAAGACATTGAATCCTTTATCGCATAATTGACTAATACTCAATAGATTATGCTTTAATCCATTCACATATAAAACATTTTTAATTTGTATGGAAGAGGTATTACCTATTGTACCAATACCTTCAATGTAACCTTTTGAATTGTCTCCAAAAGTCACTTCTCCTCCATTTTTGGTGTTAAGCTCAATGATCCGACTTTTTTCTCCGGTCATGTGTCTTGAGCATCCACTATCAAAGTACCATGAATTTGAATTTGTTTCCCGTGCCTTGTAGCAATGCTCCTTTCCCTACAAACATAGATTAATTTTTGATTTTTGGTACCCAAATTCTTTTGGGTCCATATTCATTAGTTTCCAAAATCCTAGTCCCCTTAGGTATCCATTTGTGTAGGATATTTTTATCTTTAGTAGTAATGAGTTCTTTAGGAACCCACATACTTCTAACGATTTTTCCATTAGAGGTTCTTTGGGGACCTCTATGATTGTAGTTTCTAAAACTTTTTCTAACAAAGTTGGATTTTGAATTTCCACATTTTTCAAAATGTTTTGTTCCAACTTTATCAAAATAAGTTTTAAGATCATCAATTTTCTTTTGATGATCATCATTGATCTTTGAAAGTAAATTTTTCAAATCTAAATTTTTCTTTTCAAACTCTTATAGTTTGATTTGCAAATCTTTTATTTTACTTTCAAGATCGTTGTTGGTTTTGGATATGAGTTTGTTTTCATTTTTCAATTTTGAAACATCATTTTTATATTTTAAAAATAATTTCTCATAATCCGAAGCCAACCCATTATATTCCTCTAATAACTCATCATAGGATAAATCATCAAAATCGGATGAGTTAGAGGTTACCTTATAATCTTCCCCAAATGCCATCAAGTACAAGTTAGCTACTTCTTGTTCCTCTTCATCGGAACTTTCTTCATCGCTCCATGTAGCCACATGAGCCTTGTGCTTATTCTTTGATTGACCAGTTTTCTTCAATTGTGGGCAATCATATTTGACATGCCCTGGCTTTTTGCATTCGTAGCAAATGATTGGGTCCTTCTCTTTCGGTTCATTTTTGAGGCCTTCATTTCGTTTGAATTTTCTTCCTCGATAAGGTCTCATCATTTTTCTGAACCGTTTGGAAAATAATGCCATATCCTCGTCATCGTCATCGTTATTCGAATCACTCTCATCTTTTGTGGATTTGAGAGCAACTCCAATGTTTTTCTTCTTCTCCTTCTCTTTTGGTGTCTCGTCAATCTTGTCGAGGTCCACCTCATCTTCGAGCATCATTTCATGAGTGAGGAGTGACCCAATTAGCTCTTCAAGAGTTAAGGACGTTAAGTCCTTAGACTCGATGATTGCCGTCTTCTTTGATTGCCACGATTTTGGGAGGGAGTAGACTAACTTCCTCACAAGCTTTTCATTTGAAATGATCTCTCCATATGATTTGAGACCAATGACAATCGTTGAAAATCTATCCGTCATAGCTTTGATATCTTCATTTGGTTTCATCCTGAAATTTTCATAGCTATGCGTTAGAATACTAATTTTAGATTTCGTTACCTCATCGGTACCTTCATGAGTGACTTGAAGTTTGTCCCATATTTCTTTGGCGGTTGTACACGATGAAACTCTTCCGTATTCATCTGGTCCAAGAGCACAAAAAATGATATGGATGGCTTTGGAGTTGAGCTGGAACATTCTTGTCTCTCATTCACTCCATAACCTTGGATGAGTGAGAGGTTTGATGTATCATTCTTCTACAGCATTCCATGCCCCCATGTCGCTTGCTTGAATGAAGTACATCATTCTATTCTTCCAATAGGCATAATTAGCTCCATTGAAGAAAGGAGGCTTATTGACGGGCATCGAGTCGAGACCGGAGTCGAAGTTTGAAGCGGAGGCCATTGATGACTTTGATTATCGATATAACTCTTCCCGAATCGACTCAAGAGGCGATTAAACCTTCAAATGAGTTAGGCTCTAATACCAATTGTTGAGTTAATTGATTGACTGAATCGGCCAAGAGGGGGTGAATTGGCAATAAAAATTTTTGTGGAAGCTTTTGCAGAAAATTGAAAGAAATTGCACAGCGATTTATAGTGGTTCGACTTTATCAACCAAAGTCTACGTCCACTACCTTAGCTATCCACACTAAGGATTTTCCAACAAATTCACTAATTTGTTCTTTCTTTTGAGGCCAAAGAGATAACCTTACAACTTCCTCAAGAATATACCCCAATTCTTGAGAACACTCTTTTCTCAAAGAGAAATACAAATTTGCAAACTTACAAGAAAAACCTCACAATGCAAATATGTTTGCACAATTCTAGAAAAAAGAAAGAACACTCAAGAATAAATACAATTGAGCACAATAAGTGTTCTTGAAAGCAAAATGAATATTGAATGAAAAATAGGCTTGAAATGCTCAAACTTGAGGTTTGATGCTTTCTCTTTGATTCTCTCTTGATTCTAATTGCTTGATGTTTCTTGTTATTAATCAATGACTTCTAAGCTTGCTTAAATACACCTTGAATCACTTCTGAACGTTGGGGATAATTAGAGAAAATAATATAGCCGTTTTAGTGTGAAAACAATTAATAAAACAGTTTGGAGCGTGGGGGGAATCGGTACCCCCTATGGGGAATCGGTTCCCTAAGTGTAAAATTCAAATATTTCGACCGTTATACAAGGGAGGAATTGGTACCCCCTGGGGGGGAATCGGTTCCCTCCGAGCATACTGGAATTCTCGGAGCCAAACCATTAAGGGGGAATCGGAACACCCTTGGGGGGGAATCAGTTCCCTCTGAGCAATCTGGATTTTTTGGCTTTGAAATGGTTCGAAATATTTTGTAAAATTATTTTGAAATTGTTTTAAGTTTAAAACTTAATTTTACACTTTGAGTAAGGATTAAAAATGATCTTTGAAAGATTTGGAGTAATGTTTTGATATTCGAATAATTATATCGAATATACTTAGAAAATCATTTGGAAAATCTTAAAATTCATTTAACTTAATTTGTTATATCGAAATATCAAAATGTTTTCAACAGATAGCCTTTAAGATCGATAGTTGCATAGAATAGATAGGTGTCCTCTTTTGAACATTCCCTTGTGATAGTAATTTACCTTACTGGCTAAATAATAGACGCAATGTCCTTGAACTGTTTTGCCGTTTGTGTAAACGATCACATACTTCACACAGCTACCTCTCTGACAAGAATTTAGTTCTAATGGGTATGTCCTTAAAGCCATGGACATCTGCCTGGTTCTGCAAGAGTTTTAGAAAACTATGCCAAATAGTCTCCTTGATTAGACCCCACTTCACTCTCACATAGTTGACTTATGTTGCTCGGCTCACCGCAGCACACAATGGTCATTAAAAGTTTTTGCTTTACCTATACCACTTTGATCACTGTTTACATCATTGGAACAAACTTAAGATAAAAAAACCCCCACAGTGATCGTACATAGGTTATCTAATTAGGTTGTCCCTTTGAACCTAGACCTTGAGATATCCAGTCAACAAGGTAGGGTTTTCCTTCACATAATTCCTTTAAATTTTATGGGCTTTAGTCCCATTACTTTAGATGTTTTCTCAACTTGATCTCGATTTAACCCTTCGGTTAGCGGATCCACAATGTTATCCTTTGATCTTACAAAATCAATAGAGATAACTCAATTTGAGATCAATTGTAAATGATATTATGTCGACGACGCATATGTCTCGACTTACCATTATACTTGCTAGTCATAGTATAAGTATGTTATGGGAACATGTTTCAGCCATTCAAGAATTTACTCTAAGAGATTCCAAAGTTGTTCATCTTATTCTTCAGACTTATCTAGAGCTTCAAAAGCAGATTTCACTATGAATCTGGTTATAACCGTTTTCTTAAGGATTTTCATAACACGATTTTTCCTTCCAATGTAAAATATATTCACTTGTGCCATTGATATCTTGAATATCAAATTCCCACTAGCATTACTTTATCCTTCTAAGATAATAGGATATCAAAGAAAATACAATCCATTGTTTAAGATTTATTTTCATTAGTTTTTTTAATATAACAATTACCTTCTCAAGACATCCCTACATTTTCAAGTGTTTGTATGACACAAGTTTTTAACCTTTTCATAACTCATATGATGTCTTGTCCTTTAAAAGGTAATTAGTTGATAGAACAACTTCTCTCTCCCCAACATGTTTTCTGACAACTCAAAACTTCTTAGCATTGCATTTATTGTTCAAATCTTCCGCTTTGCCAACTCCATTTTTTTGGGATAGTATAATGATGTTACTTCATGAATAATATCATGTATTGCACAATGGTTTAACATATTTACCATTCCTATCACTTCATACCATCTTAATATATTTATTAAGTTATTTTTCAATTTCATATTTATAGAAAACAAAGATCTCTATAATTTTGGTTTCATTTTTTTAGCAAATACACATAGCAATACTTTTGATATCATCAATGGACATAATAAAGTATTTATTCTCCCTAGTTCGTGCCATTATTATGAATTTTAAGTACTTGGTCACTAATAATTCATTAGTACCAGCATCTTCTGTTCGTATCTATGGTTTAATTATACACCTTATATTAGGTATCCAATAATGCATTCAAGATGTATTTCCAACATAGGGAGTCATAATACTTCCAATATCCGGTAACAACGTTTACCTCATCCTCTCTAATAATAGAAAGTCCATCTCACATTTGGTCAATTTCATCATGACCAAATAAAATAACATCTTATGTTAATACATCTTGGAATTCTATTCATGGAATTTTACAAGTTCATATCTCACATTAAAATTAAATTAAAAATATTCCTCAAAGAATTTGAAATACATAAATTCAAAATTGAAGGAAACTTATCTTTGGTCTCCTTGATCTTCACCCAATATTTGTCTTGCCAAATTTTTGGCACTTCCTTCGTACACAACAAGGATTAAACTCATCAATTCTATATCATCTCGAAAAAAATAAGGAAATCAAATTTGTCTTAAGATTGTTAGAAAGAGATCGCGCATTAGTCCGAGAATGATACAGAAAAATAATAAAGAATAAATATCATTATAAATTAAAGAGAATGAACGAGTTTACTTCTTAAGTTTGTTGATCGAATTAACAATCTGAGACAAAATTAATCCTGAGAAAATAAACTAAAAAAGTTTAAACTTCTTAGAAGATAAGATAAAAATAAATGGAAATAGAATACTCCTTTCATTTTGATCTATCGATTGGAATCAGTTGAGGTCTGTCACTACACAGTTTCCTTAAGATAGATTTTCAGCCACTCCTTGGTGATCGAGATCTTTTGATCGTCTGTCTCCCAGGATACAACAACTTATGATAATCTATATTAGCACATCTACATAGATCACGAATGATCCTTACATTCGACTATCACCGGAAAAAATAATGAAGAAAAAAGAATATTTTCTAAGGAGACAGTATTTTTCAAGAGAAGAAAAATTCTTCAATTCTGAGATGTGAAAAACCTAACATGTTTACTCACTATTTATAAGAAATTTTCAAGAGATGTTTAATCCAACCAAATATCTTTTAATATCCAACTTTAAACAAATAATAATATCTTTTAATTTGAAATATTCAAAAGATAAAACTTCTTTTACCATTCAAACTTACATATATATTATTTTAATTTGAAATATACAAAAGTATATAATTATCTTTAATATTCAAAGTTAAAAAAGATAACAAATACCTTTCTAAATTGACATATTTAAAGAGTAATTATTCTAATATTCAAATTAAATAATATCTTTTAATTTGTAATATTTAAAAAGGACTATGAATTTAATATAAATATTAAATCCATCAATTAAATTCATTCTTTTTCCAACACCATGTGATATTCTTATGGACTTTTGATTACTTGTCTAGGAGTTTGTTCATCTAATATAAGACAAAAAGTTAGATTATATTTTTCTTTAGGTAATAAGGTAAAGAAAATCATGTAAATAAGTTGCAAGAGAAAATAGAAGAATGTGCATTATTTATATGCATATGATATTTAACTTGTGACACTAAAATAATATTCTGTGGAAGTATCTCCTGGCAAGTTCTAACGATCATGCAATGTTTACTTTGTTTGACCTTGCAACAACTTGCTAGACTTTGCTGCTAGGATACTTGGACCGTGTCAAGAGAAGATGATTCATCGAAGATCATTTCCTGGAATATCCAAGTTTCGAGTTGGTTGTCAATTCCCAACAGATACTCAACTCGAGATACAGTCGGGTTTTACTCACCATGGTAAGAACATCCCCATACACCAAGGAACTCACATTGGCGGATCAGATAAAGCATTTGGAGTTCAACGAGAACCATGCCAAGTGGTTAGAACTTAGAAGAGGGTAACAATCTTCACTCTTCTGTTCAGTCCAGCAGAGGTTGTTGAATCAGGTGATCCGAAAGTGAGTAAAGAATCAAAGCCAAGATACATAGAGGAATATGTGTAGTATTCGCTGCTGTTTTGACTTAAATAATGTGGGCATCCATGTTTTTATTCTGATGACATTAATGAAAAGATTGCTTGCCCCCCTTATTAGAAATTAGGGTTTACAAAATACAAATCCTCATTGAAATTAATTTTTTTTATTTCAGTAAAATGGTCGGTTAATCCTGGTCTGACATAAACAAATGGTGCCATACAAGCCAAGTAACATGCCATACCATCCTTCTGTGACTGGTATAACCGCCGGTTAACGGCGGAGTGATTGATTTGTTATAAAACGATAATATTAGTACTATTTTATATCTTTTGAAACTTAAATGGAGAAAAAATTACTTAAATTTTTAGTGACCATTTGTGTAGTTTACGCTTATTTTTATGGTACATCCGATTTAAAGCGTTTGTCGATCATTCGCTCACCTCGACGCCGTTTCGCAGCTAGCGACTAGAACCATCGGGCATTCGCCACATTATTGGTTGCTGAACGGCCAACGAAGGTATGCTCCAATTTCGCAAAGTTGGTGTTTTTTTTTTTGTTGGATTAACTCTCGTTGTTAGCTATTACTCTTCGCACTCGATTCTTCCATCTCGTGCTGAGAGGTCCAATTCAATGCTTTCTCGGAAATAAATTCATCTTCTTGTGATTTACCCATTAATTTATAGGAGGAAGATTTCACTCGGTGCCCACTTCCCAGTGTTCGGGTTTTTCAAAGAAGTTAAACATTTTTTCCCTTCGATGTTTAATTTTGTCATTAGATCTTGAAGTATTTTTTTAATGTAATCTAGTTTCATCGGGGCTTTTAAAATTTGGATAATTTTATGATAAAGGGATCAATTTTGTTTTTTTTTTCAAGGAAAGGAAGAGAATCAGTTGCGATTCTCTCCATGGATCTGCAGGACTTCTTGCTTCGCGCTCGAGTGCTCAAGCTTTACAGACAAGCTCTACGGACTGCTGGAAGAGCTCCTCGTGATTCTAGAGGTGAACCTTATCTAATTAATACGCCTGCTTAATGCTGCTTAGAAATGTTTTTTTAGAAAATTGAGAAAACCTATTCTTCCATCTTAAATCTTAATGCATATTCATTGTTTTTCTAGTTTTGTTTCTATTGCCGTCTTGTTATCGGTTAGTTCCCTGTTGATTAGTTTCATCTGATTTTGAATTGGATTATATGTTTTAAACATTAAGTTGCACATTGAATTGCCTGAAAAGAAATGTGTTTTTGCAGCTGAATTGAAGCAGTTGATTAGGCAAGAGATGGAGAGTAATCGAGATTGCAAGGATAAACAAAAGATCCGCTTCTTGCTTAGTGAAGGAACCGAGATGTTGAAAGGTCTGAGTGAGATGCTTGGCATGCAGGGACATTGCTAGTGGAATCAGTGAAGCTGCCTGCCTGCCTGCAGCATTTGGTGTATCTTCACTAACACAATGTTGAGCTGTAAACCAGCAGCTCAAGTTATCAAACAAGTCAAATTCTATCTTAATGCCTCTTCAGTAGTTCGTGAACCTAATTTAGTTTTTTTAGTTGGTATTGAAAAAAAAAACAAACTTGGTTCAAACTAAAATACAAGTATTTGTGTTTTGAAGCAGAGCTTGAGAGTCCAGTTCAATATTTATTAGGTAAACAAGCCGAATTGAGTGAGCTTGAGTAGCTCGGTTTAACATATAGAATTAATATAAATTTGATTTAGATCGTGCCGGAAGTTTTCGGTCATGTTGGAGCTTCTTATTGATTGAAGTGATAGGTAAACTTACTCTTGCAAGATTGCCAAGAAAGGGTAGAGCCCTGGCCCTCAAAATGCTGGTTGCAACCCATGAAATCGAGTAGAATCAGTTTGGGCAACTTCACTTGCACAAAACGAAGAGAACATCTGATAAGTTGCAGACCAGCATTGCGAATTTTTACAAAGTACTGTACAAAATTGCTCAAATATAACAAAGGCTTAGAACATTCAATCAGGCACTGAACTCCAAAGAGACGGAGAGCTGTAGATTTTTGTTAGGAATGGTGCTTAAATGGGCATGAATAAGAATCAGTAGCTAGCTGTATTGCTATTGAGATATTGTTTGATTGTTGTACATCACTATATTGAATTATTAACAAGAAATGATGTTGTATTCTAATTAAGACTGCAAAATTCCCTTGAATTAAATTTCAAAACAAAGGTAAAATTGACAAGACTAAGATGGAAACGGAATGAATGCACATTGTATACAATCTGAAAATAAAAATTGTATAAAGGTTTTTACGGAGCTCTCAATGCAACTACCAAGTCCTGTAAGCCATGAAATCAAGTCCAAAGAATAGACAAGGTACTCCTCTTATTGCACTTCAGCAGACGGAGTTACCTGCAAATTAAGCACTAATCCTCAAGTTTTGAACAGAATTTGAAGGTTAAGCAGATGATGAACAAAAAGGTAATAAGGACAGCATAATAAAAGATGAACCTCTACTGTTTGCTGTGATAGGAGATAACATTTGTGCCCCTTTGGTTTGATCCCTTAAAAGCTCAGGGATTAACTGACCTCATAAGAACGAGGGCAAACTGGCCGGTTATATATCAACTCCTCCAATGGATCAAAATCATGAAGGTAAAAACTCCACCAGGGTTGGACCAAGGGCCGGATCAGCCATCCGTGAAAATTTCATTATTATCATATAAAATTTTAGAAATTAACTCCCAACATATTGTGTATGTACTGCTCCCCACTCCACACAGGGATCAACCATTGCAACATAAACTTCAAGAGCAACCTCACCATATGCATCCTAAACTCAATTACATTCTTCAAATGAGGAGGCAACGTTTAACAATTTTTTTTAGCAGAAATGGACTAAAATATCGTGTCTTTCCCATGTATATACTAGGGACGTGAAATCAGGTAATCGTTCAGGTTTCAGTCGGATCCTATCAGGTCAGGTCAAATTGGATACAGATCGTGTCAGGTCAATTTGATAGTTCGACTCGGATCAGGTTGGGTCCAAGTCAAATCAGTTTGGGTCATTTTCAGGTTGATTTGACATCAGATTCAGTTCGGATCGATATCAGTTCAGGTCAAAATAGTTCAGGTCCAAAGCAGTTAAATACAAAGTTAATTCAGGTTCGAATGCATTTCAGTCAGATCTCGTTCAGATCGGGTCACATCATTGACAGAAAAATTTAGGCCGGATCTTATTGGGAACGAATTGAGTTCAGGTTGGGTTATTTTTGGGTTAATTATTTTTTTTATTTCATGAACTATAAACTGTAATTTGTAATTGTATATGATTTGGAGTAGATTAAAAAATATAAATGATTATGGGTCAATTTTAATAAAAATATAATTTTAAGGACTAAATTGAATAAACATGAAATTACAAAGTACTAACTTAAATAAATTAAACAACATGCAAGGATGAAGGATTAAATCAAAATAATTATAAAATGTTAAGTTGAAATTAATATAAAAATGTACAAAATTGAATCCAGTTAAAAAGATGGTGAAAAGAGTTTAGAGGGTTTGGAGATTATGATATACTTTACAGAGTGTGAAATGAAGTTTATTATTTGATTTGTTGGTTTTGAATTAAATTATAAAATTATAAATAAGTATGGGCCAATTTCATATACAAATATAATTTTAAGGAGTAAATTGAATAAATATAAAATTACAAGTTCAGATTTAAATAAATTAAACAATATATAGGGACACACATATATGATGAATGTTATGATAATTGTATATAGAATGTACATTACACTTATGTATCTGTTATACTTATAATATATATATTTTAAATAAATACAAGACTGTTTTATTAATATAACTTCATTTGTATTACAAATTACATAACCCAATATCTATACACCCATTTGTAAGCCTAATATACAATTAAGTATATATATATAAAAGTCCATATTAATAATATAAGCCCATTTGAATTACAAAATACGTAACCCAATACTTATAAACTCATTTATAAGCCTAATATACAATTAAGTATATATATATATATATATATATAAGTATATATACAATATATATATAAGTACATATATATATATATATATATAAGTATATACATAAGTATATATGTATGATGTATGTACATAATTATATATAAAAGTGCATATAAGTATATATATATATATAAGTATAAAGTATATAATATATAAGCAATGTATATATCAAAATAAATACAAGTCCAATTTATTAATATAAGACCATTTGTATTACAAAATACATAACCCAATACTTATAAACCTATTTGTAAGCCCATTATACAATTAAGTATATATCTATATATATAGAAGCCCATTTTATTAATATAAACCCATTTGTACTACAAAATACATAGCCCTATATGCTTATATATGTGTGTGTAATTATATATATATAGTTATAGTTATAGTTATAGTTATAGTTATCATTGATCAATGATATATGTACATATATATGTACATTATAAGGCCATTTGTATTACAAAATACATAACCCAATCTATTTATGTATAATATATATATATATAAAAGTACATATATACATATAAAGTATATAAAGCATAAGTATATAAACTATATAATATATATAATATATAAGAATATGTATATATTGAAATAAATACAAGTTCATTTTAATAATATAAGCTCATTTGTATTACAAAATACATAGCCCAATACTTATAAACAATATACAATTAAGTATATATATATATATATACATATATATAAAGAATAAGTATAATTATATAAACTATATAGTATAAATATATAAACTATAAACTATAAAATATATAAACTATATAGTATATATATATATATATATATCATTAAACATAAGTAACTAAAATAAAAGATTCTAAAATTAACATTCACATTTAATGACTAGAATTAGAATGTATACATGTCTAAATTTGCATTGAATTGAAAATTCAATAATAGATTTGCAATTAAACCATGACTGAAGTGAAAGAAATCAGAAACCAACTAACAAAATAGAAAATTATTGATTGTTGGAGGAGCACATGCCTAATTAAACCAAAACATTTTATTGGACACTAAAGCCAATCCCACCAATTACCACTTCTAAATTCCCAAAAAACATTTTTCCCTAAAAAAAAAATCAAATCTTTCTTTTAATAGATTTTCCTCTAAAAAATCAAATTTCCTCTAAAAAAAATCAAATTTCCCTAAAAAAACAATATTTCTTTTAAAATTTTAAATTTTTAATCTCAAATAAATCCATCTTTTATATATATTTTAAAATTTTAAGATAAATTATATTTAAATTATTAATTAATTATTACATAAAAATAAATTAAATTTATAAATATTTAAGTTAATTTTTATATAATTTAATAAAATCATGTTTAATAACTAAATTATTTAATTATTTAATGAAATTAAATAATTTTATTAAGATTTATAATATAAAGATTATAATTAATATAGAAAGTAAATTTATTAATTTAATTATCATAACTTTGTTTTATCTTTTAAAATGTAATCATATTATTTATCATAGTTTATTATAAATTCAAAATCTCACAACTTCATCAATTGTAACTTCTCAGTCAGGTAAATATCATATCAATTCAATAACAAGTCGGATCATTTACAGTCTGGGTCAATTACAGGTCAGGTTGATAACAGGTAGGGTAATACCAATTATTTACCAGGTTAATCTCGGGTTCAGGTTCATTTCAATCAGATGCAGGTCGAGTTCGGTTATCATATTATCGGTTAAATTTAGGTTCAAGTCATTCTCAGATTGGGTGCAGGTTGGGTACAAATTCACAATTTCCATGTCCAACTCAAGTTAAGGAAAACACCAGTTCGGACTCGAGTCAATTTCAGATCACCACTGCTCAGGTCACAAACAGTTTTGACTCGAGTTGGTTTTAGTTAGTTTTACAGGTCTGGTTAGCTTTTTACTTCCCTAGTATATACAACAGGAAATGAAAGAGAAACAAACAAGAATGAAGAAACCTATCAAAGCTAAATAAAAGAGAAGGTCAGAAACAAAGGATTTGGAAGGTGTTAGTGTTGCATGATTTAAGTGCTTCACAATTGGTGCAAGTGTACACGTCGCAAGTTATAGTATAGAAAAGATATCGTCTCCACAGGAATTGGTGAAACTTTGTATTCCAACATCTTGCTCTGTAAAAAGAAATAAATTTGAAATAGTATGAGTGTGAATAAACAAATAAAATAAATGAGCAACTAAATAAAACTAGAGTGATATCAAGTGAGAGAGCAGGTCGGGTTATCGAGAAGTGCGGAGAGACAATTGTTTGGATAGTCTATGTAATTGATTACCAAGGCAACTCGATTACCTTGACAACTGAAAATGATTCAATTGCCGTAGCAACTGGGTTTCCACCTTCAAAGCTCGACAGAGAGTTCTTCAATGCCTTCTTGTTATCCCTAACCCGAAGGACTGGTCAATTTTGCATGCCTTGGTGATACATCCTTGCGTTAACCATGGGTGAGCAACAACCAATCTTGCACTCCTTTTAGTTGTTGAAATCCGAATCTTATCCCTAAGATAGATTAACCTTCACCAACATTTGTTCAAATGAAGATCATGCTCATTCGTTTCTTGAATCTAACTATCCCGATACTAGCTAAATGGATAATTCTTGAGATCATCTCTCAATTCAGTCAAAATCGATTAAAGAATCAAGAATAAACAAACTTTGAATTCAAACCACAATCAAGAACTTAAACAAATACAAGAGTTTTCACAAACACAAAAACCTAATAACCCAAGCCAATTAAATTTAGTTCATGGTTGGGTGAAAAAGAAATACAAGATAAAGATTCCCTAAAAACATAAATCGAAAAGAAAAAAATAAAGAAGAAGATTGCGCTCAATTTTTCTCTCTCTAGCTGCGCCATTTTCTTGTGCGTTTGGTTCTTGATTTATAGAAGAATATTAAGTCAAATTGGTTGTTGATGAGGATGAGTTTTAGTTGGACTAAAAAAGAGAATAAATCTCTTTTACCTTTATTCTAAAACTCCTTGCAAGTTTGACTTCCTTATCTCCTTAAAACTCTGCGTGGAATTCCAAATTTTTAGGACTCTCATTTTATTTGACGTGATTATCTTGATGAGGTGAATTTATCCAATCAGCATTATCATGCACAAATTAACACACACCAGTAATATCTTTTCCACAAAAACCAACTAAAATGTAATATCAAACTTAACTGTGAAGGAAACTATAAAATCATGTACGAATAACTAATAATGCAACTAGGCCGAACCTAAATCTAGCAATAATTATGGGTAAAAGGGTAGAAAATATAGTACTTTTATACGTTTAACACACCCCAAACTCAAACTATTGCTTGTCCTCAAGCAATGCATGACATCCACTTTCTTATAGCAATTAGATAAGATCATTCTTACCCTTTCTTTGCACCTGTTTCTTCAAAACATTAGCAATTTTCTGCCAATCATCTTCAGACCTCAAAACAACCAGAAATTAACTAAATTCAACTTGTGATGCTCGTGTAAGTGTGTGCTATTAGTCGAGAAGGTTCACCACCATGGGTATTTTTAGAGAATTACAGAATTATCAAATTAATTAATAAGACAAAAGATGTCATATCAATTAATTAGCTTAACTAGAGATTCAACTTATCACAACTACCTACAAGTACTTGAGTAGTAAGATGCAGTCAACAACGAACCCCCTAGCCTTTTAGGTAGAGTCATCCCGTGAAGACTTTCATTCACTCATGTTATTCATGACTATCTTTCCTACTTAGTATTCACTAAGCATACCGAATTTTCTTTAGCAACGGAGTGTTCTAGAGGAAAATATTTGATGTGGTAATTTATTCGACTAGAGCGAGTTAAACACCTCTAGAAATTTCACTTAAACAAAAACATGCATGATAATTAAGTATTTGCTAAAATACCCACATTCAACGAAACACGACATTCGGTAAAACATTATAGCATCACAAGAACCATTAAGACAATCTCAAATTATCTCTAATTCCTAATATTCTTGACTTTAAAAAGCTATCAGCAATTATCTCATCATAGGTAAGTACAAAAGGCTCAACAATTGTTCATCTGTCTAAATGCCATGAAAATTAAATATCATGGAAAGCTTGATTGAACATTACAAACAATGCAAAATGACAAAACATGGCACAACAAATGCCATATGACAAAACGAACAATCAACCCCCTCCAAACTCAAGAGGAACATTGTCCTCAATTCATGCAAAATGAATGAGTTAGTCAGAAAGGTCGTCACCTTGACTTATGAGTGTCCTTCAAGCCATTTGTTTGATTTTCTTGTTGGCTCACTGTGGTTGGGAGCGTGTTGCTGGTGGTGCGCTCGAAATCCTCTGTTCTTAACCTTATCTCTCGAGTGAATCATGTTTTTATATTTTGTGGTAATGGGTTCTTGTATCCTAAAATTCAAGCAAATAAAAAAGACAAAAATAAAATAAATAAAAACACTAAATAAATCATATTGAGACTAAAATAAAGAAATAAAAAAATATAGGAAAAAAAATTCAACAAAGGAAAACATTTTCATGATTATTCGAGAGTAACCACTTCCTTATCGCGCTTAACATGGGCGATGTGTAGAGCTTTAATCGTTTTTCATTGACTTTAAACTCATGTTCGTCGATGGTGGACTTGATTTTTACGACACCATGAGATAAAGGTGTTACTACCTCGAACGACTCATACTATCTCAATTTTAGTTTTCTCGAAAAATATTTTAATCTAGAATTGAACGAAAGTACTAATTGCCCTGGAAATGATTTCAATTATAACATTGAAGGTTGCTCAATAAAATATTTTTCGAGTTTACCTTCCTTATCTGAGTAGTCTAATGGTTTGAAATATTTACTCGGTTGACTTACTATCCAGTTTTCTTCATCTTGCTCTCTATCATCCGATTCTTTAATTTTCTTCTATTTGGCAATAGAATTGCCGTGGCAATTATCCTTTACTTCAAAGTTGAATTCGGTGGTAACATGAATGACTAGGCATTATTCTAGATCATTCACTCTCATAGTGAGTTCTCCCCTTTCGACATCAATTAAGGTTCTTCCTATTGCCAGGAATGGTCTTCATATTTGCTTCACAATCCATAACAATAAAGTCAGCGGGGAAAATAAATTTATCAACTTTTACCAGTATATCTTCAAATTTCCCTCTGGTTGCACATAGGATTTGTCTGCAAGCTGTAGTATTATTGTCATAAGTTTCACCTTCCTGATACCTAATCTTCGAAACAAAAATCTAGGAATAAGGTTGATGCTTGCTCCAAGATCGCATAATGCCTTTTTGACGTAGCGATTTCTGATTGCACATGGTATTGTGAAGCTACCAAGATCTTTTAGTTTGGGTGACATTCGGTTGTGCAACATAGCCATTCATCCCTCCGTCACAACAACTGTTTCAAACTCTCGTATTCTCTTCCTCTTAGAGAAAATGTCCTTAAAGAACTTAGCTTAGTTTGACATTTTCTCGATCGCCTCAACCAATAGTAAGTTGATGTGAATTTGCTTTAAAATCTCCAAGAATTTCTTGAACTAACATTCTTATTTCTGTTTGGAATTTGATTGATGGACTTGATGCTTTATCTGGATTTGTCGAGGCATGTGGACTTGCTCGGGCATCCTTTGATTTATCAATATCGACTAGAGCAATGTTGTTGGATGTATCTTCTTGGACAACGGTATACTTTACTGGTTGAGTTCTCCCCGTGGGCTGTGTAAGGATTTCAGTTAGCTTTCGTCCACTTCGGGTGGTGATTACCTTACACTGCTCGTGGCCTACTCCCTTTACGACCTCAGTATCGCCGGGTAAACCACCTAGTGGTATTGTGTTCAAATTCTGGGCAAGTTTTCTGACCTGTGTCTCCAAGGATTTCAAAGCTGCCTCTTGGTTCTACAGTCTCATTTTAGTCCTGTTAATGAAAGCGTCAGTCCTTTTTATGAAAACACTTTTCTCAACCATGTAAGATTTAGTTTTTAACATAAAATATTTAAGAGTATTTTTCAAAGAACCAGATGGTGTTGATTGTTGTTGCGGCATGTGTTGCCTTGGCATGTTTTGTTGGATTCTCGATGCTTGTGAATTCTGATTGTTTTGATTGAGGGTATTGTTAGAGTTGCTCCATGAAAATTAGGGTGCTCCCTCCAGGATGGTGTGTATGTGTTGGACATCACATTGTTGTTCCGGTTGTAGTTTCCAACATAGAAGCTAGATTCTGGGTTTTATGGATACTAAAAAACCATGGTTACTGTTACATAACTCACAAAATGAATTTACTACCTTGATCTCTTGTGGATTGCTAGGTCGCTGCATGTTCTTAACCAAGTTGGTTAAGGTAGCCAACTGTGCAAAAAAAGTGTCCATTGAATCAAACTTATTTTTCGTGGCGTTATGTCAGACTCCCCCTCTTCTAATAGTTGAGAACTAATAATAATTCTCGGTAAGATGGTTCAAAATCTCCATTGCTTTATCCGGTGACTTGTCGAGGAGTATGTCATTTGCCGAAGCATCTAGCATCATCCTTGTTAGTGTATTCACTGAGTTGTAGAACATCGTCACTTGTTTCCATACTGGAATTCATGCATAGTATATTTGCGTAAAAGCTCCCTATATCGCTCTTAAGCCTCGTACACAGATTCATCATCCGCCTGTCGAAAAGAAGTAATATCGTTACGCAAATTATCAATCATATTTTTAGAAATAAATCTAGCGAGGAAATCACGACATAAATCCGCCCAAGATTCTAGAGATCCAAATGGGATACTATTCCACCACGATTTTACCCTATCCCTTAGTGAATAGGGGAATAATTTCAGCCTTAGGACATCCTCATGGACTCCTTGTTGCTTAAATGAATTGCAAATTTACAAGAATGATTTGAGATGTTGTCTGGAATCTTCTGTTGTCAATTCGCCAAATTAACCAATTATGTTGATCATGTAGAACATTACAGGTTTTAATTCGAGGTAGGCAACTTCTATTTCAGGTTTGACAACTCCTGGATTGAGACCATTGAGATCTTCCTTTAAATAGTCTCGAATGAGTTTGTTCCTTACTAGAACACCTCCTCATCTTGCTTCGGTTATCTGATTGCCAATAGTATTAGGGTCGCCATTTGGATTAATGAATTGGTCTCCCATTGCTGCTCGTTTCTCGTGTATTCTTCTATGGAAAAATCACTCAATTTCGAATTCAAATGGATATTCCGGTGATGTTGGTCTTGACCTGGTCATACACAGATGTAAAACCACAATTTGTAAGATCCTTGAATCCAAGAAGAAAGATAAACAAAAAGGAAAATAATAATAATACTAATAATTAAGGTGCAAGAAATAAAAAATCAAAGTCGCTATTGCCAATCCCAGGAAACGACGCCAAAAACTTGTTGCGTGATTTAAGTGCTTCGCAATTGGTGCAAGGGTACACGTTGCAAGTTATAGTATAAAAAAGATATCATCTCCATAGGGATTGGTGAAACTCTATATTCTATCTTTTTGCATTGTAAAAAGAAATAAATTAGTAATAGTAGGAGTGTGAATAAATTAATAAAAATAAATGAGCAAGTAAATAAAAGTAGAGTGATATCAAGTGAGAGAGCAGTGCGGTGTGACAACTGTTTGGATAGTCTGGGTAATTGATTGCCAAGGCAACTCGACTTCCTTGATAATTGAAAATGATTCAATTGTCGTAGTAACTGGGTTTCCTCATTCAAAAATCGACAGAGCATTCTTCAATGCCTTCTTGTTATCCCTAACTCGAAGGACTGGTCAATTATGCATGGCTTGGTGATACATCCATGTGTTAACCATGGGTGAACAACAATCGATCTTACGCTCCTTTTAGTCGTTGAAATCCGAATCTTATCCCTAGGATGGATTAACCTTCACCAACATTCGTTCAAATGAATATCATGCTCATTCGTTTCTTGAATCGAACTCTCTCAATATTAGATAAATGGATAATTCTCGAGGTCCTCTCCCAATTCACTCGAAATCAGTTAAAGAACCAAGAATGAACATACTTTGAATTCAAATCACAATCAATAACTTATACAAATCCAAGAGTTTTCACAACCACAAAAACCCAATAACTCAAGCAAATTAAATTTAGTTCATGACAGGGTGCAAAAGAAATACAAGATAATTATTCCCCAATAACATGAATCGAAAAGAAAAAGAAATAAAGAAGAATATTGTGCTCGACTTTTCTCTCTCTAGCCGCACCCTTTTCTTGTGCGTTTGATTTTTGATTTATAGGAGAATATTAGGTCAAATTGGTTGTTGACGAGGATGAGTTTTAGTTGGAATAAAAGAGAGATAAAAAATATAGTTCCTGGGCAATATCAAACTTAACTGTGAAGTAAAGTATGAAATCATTCATGAATAACTAATAATGCAATTAAACCGAACCTAAATCGAGCAATAATTATAGGTAAAAGGATAGAAAATATAGTAATTTTATATGCTTAACGGTTAGCTAGATAAAAAAGAGAGTTGGATGAAATTAAATAGTTCCTGGGCAGGGCAGGAGCAAATGAAACGGAGGTCATTGTTGAAAGCGTACAATATGTTGTAGCCTTGAAACTTCCATTTTAAAAACAGGTGATGCGCGTCTTTCGATGAAGAGGACGAAGATTAATCATCAATAACTACTGTGAAGCAAGAGAAAAAAATAAGTTATATATAAGCAAGGATTATTTTTCTCATTCCCTTAACCTCCTACCTATATATAAAGGCGCCTTCTTGCATGGACTTTGTAAATTCTGTTGGTCTTCAAATAGTTCTCTTTCCCTTTTTATTTCCATAGAAAATTTGTCACGATTTTTACCCAAACAAATACCAATATTGGTTTCTTGGATTATTGAGATTTTAGGATTATTTTTCCCCAATTTTCAGAGTGAAGAATGGCGAAAGTGAGACAATCTCGATCCTTAGCAAAGAAAAGGTTGACAGTAACGATTGTATTATCGATCTTGGTGATGTTAACGGTGGTTTTGTTGATGCTTCTAGGATTAGGGATTTTCTCCCTCCCGATGAGCGCCGACGGTTCATCGTCCTATGATCTCACTACTTATAGACGCATCACTTCTAAAAGGTTTTAACAATAATTTCCAACGCATTCATATCACTTTCGATTAGGTGCAATGTGTTTTGTATTTGTTTTCATTGATTCGGATTTAATGTAGAGGAAAAGGCTCTAGATCCAGAGGGGAGCACTGGGCTGAAGTCATTTCATGGGAGCCTAGAGCTTTCCTTTACCATAATTTCTTGGTTGGTTTCTACCCTATTCTTTTCCTTTTATTATTTTTTTACTAGGGATTTAAATTGCTATTATGGTTGTATTTTTTGTTGTGTTGGGTTTATCTTATTGCGGACATAGCAGATACTATCATAGTCATTGCGAGTATTATGATTGTACAATAATAGTTTCGGATAGTACTATTACCGTTATCCCATTATTCTGATATCGACCACTATTGAAATCCCTATTTCTTACCTCTGAGATGATGTAATGCTAGCCAGTCGACAGAGATCGTTGCCATAATCTTTAAGATACAATATTGAAAAATTGCAAAATTGACCCTACCCATGTTAGTTCCATTAACGATGTTATGAGATGTGATTCATTTTTCTGTTTTGACCACTTATTTGATATTTGAACAGTCCAAAGAAGAATGCGAATACCTCATAAAAATTGCTAAACCTCACATGAGGAAGTCCAGTGTAGTTGATAGCAAAACAGGGAAGAGTAAAGATAGCAGGTTCACATTTCCTATCCTCCCATCTCTTGTTTCCTTGTGATTATAAATGCTAAATTTTATACGTTTGAACAGTTAGAGTTGTGTTTTTTCGAAGGGTTCGTACGAGTTCGGGTACGTTTCTGAGAAGAGGGCAAGATAAAATCATAAGCGACATAGAGAAAAGGATAGCAGAGTACAGTTTTATGCCTGTAGGTATGTGATATTAAATGGATTTTCCTCGTTTTCTGGCTTTGGAAAAAATAATCTTTTCATATAAGGTATTAGGGTGATTATTTTGTGGTCTACGGTGAATGCTACAATGTTTCATGGAAGACGTCTAGAGGACTTGACGACTTTTGGAAGAGTATTTTTACGGGCATGCATGAAATTTGAAGAAGACGTGTCTTTTAAGCGTCTTCCATGGAACACTGTAACATTTGCCCTAGATGAAAAAATAATTATCCTAACATCTTACATGAGAAAAGCATTTTTTTCAAAGCATTATCGACCAAATTTGCCGCGTTTTCTTTTCTTTTTATGACTTAAGAGGTTAGTTGGTAATGTGAAGAGCATGGAGAAGGTCTTCAAGTTCTCCACTATGAAGTTGGGCAGAAATATGATCCACACTTCGATTACTTCCTTGATACGTTCAACATTAGAAAGGGAGGTCAGCGGATGGCTACTATGCTTATGTATTTGTAAGTTCTATAATTTTAGCTCTACATGACTATGATGCATCCGAAAAGAGATAGATTCATTACCGCTTACATTACTCGCCGATGCTAATGCAGGACGGATGTAGAAGAAGGGGGTGAGACGATATTTCCGGCTGCCAAGGGAAATGTTAGCGACGTCCCGTGGTGGGACGAATTGTCGGAATGTGGGAAAAAGGGTCTTGCAGTGAAGCCCAAGATGGGCAATGCATTGCTGTTTTGGAGTATGAAACCTGATGCCACAGTAGATCCTTCAAGTTTGCATGGTTTGCAGTCTATCCCCTTACCTACCTTTCTAGGGTTCTCTCTTTACTTGTTGTTCAAGAATGATCATTTTTTAGTTATCTTATGTCAAATAAACAAATGAATATAACTTTCTTTTGTCTGGGAACAGGTGGATGTCCGGTGATTAAGGGGGACAAATGGTCCTCTACCAAGTGGATGCATGTTAATGAATACTAGTAATGTAACTACTGGGAAACTGTGTGCGACTGAGATTCATGTAACTCTTTAAACTAAGGTCCATTATTCTTCAATTAGATCGGTCATTTTTATTTTTTGACCTAATTTATGTATAGGTTGAGAAGTAGTGGTTTCTTCTTTGTCCGTGTTTTCCCATGGAAATACTGAGAAAATATATGATGTAATACTTGGAGTTTATAGATACATTAGGAGATAGGGTACAGAAATCATTATGAATCCATGCCATATTTTTTACTAAGTTGTTTTTCTCTGGTTGATTTAGTTTTAAATTAGGCATTAATCCAAATATGAGCTTCGTTTAAAAAATTACCAACACAAATATTAAACCTAAACCTTAAGTGTAATTTCTTGTTGAAATAATTGTATGATGATGTAACACAAAACAATTAGAAAACACAATATACAACCCGACTAAGATATGGGTGCTATTCCAATTTTGTCAAAATATGTTTTCAACTCTTTTATTTTGGTTAAATGATATCAATTTATCTCTTATTTTTTAAAATGTTCGTTGAAAATAATAATATTATTTTTATTTAAAATTTCTACTCTAATTATCGATATCGTTTATATCTTTTAACAACATCTATTCAATAGCATATTAAATTCATAATTATCTGATTTTGAAATAAGAATGATTATACGATGTGTATTAAATAAAAAATCCTAATGTTAAGTAAATATAACAAATGATTACTAGGAAATCATTTATATATATGGAAGAAGAAGATAAAAGAATTACTTAAAAAAAAAGAAAAGAAAACTATAGTCTCATGATGACTTAATGTTATTGTTCTGATTGATGGATACAGTCAACTCATTAGATGATTAGTAAGAAAATGGTATTTGGGTTTAAAAAAAAAATCTTCGGTATAGAGCTTATGTCTTCGATCGGTTCCCCCAACCCACTTTCCCCCTTCTTTGAGGACTTCGTCGCCTTTGCCTTTGAACAAACCCATATTTGTTTCCTGTTCATCCAGAGTGGATCCAAGTTCGTTTGTCTACTCCGACGACCTTTGGTCATAAAACTAAATTATATTTGTCGTATCTGTCGCAAATACAATCGTGAGGTCATGGTTATGGATGTTACGGATATTACACAACATGTTATGATTGTTTTAGGTGTGATTTCTTTTTCAAAAATCACAATATTTCTAAAATATTATAATTTTACACTTTACAACTATATTTTAATATTTTGTTTTAAACATAAAATTAATTTTAAAGATAAAAATTTATTAAAAATAAATATAAATCATGCAAGTGCTATCATGCTGGATAATAAGTAATAACAATTATAATTTTAATGAATAACATATGAATAATCTCATTTAAAAACATATCAAAATTCTCATATTTAACATAACTTAAAAAGAAAAATAATACATAAATACAAATATAAAAATTATATCTCTTATAGTTTATCACCAAAATGAATGACCTGGCAAATCTAAAGTGTTTCCATCTCTATCATTCTCTTAGTTTTGATTCCTTGCTATTTCATGTGAAGAAAACATCACATTATGTTCATCATAAGATGGATCATTGGTAGAAAACATGTTATATGGTAAACAATGATAATAACTTCTTAAACATGTTCAAGAAATTCTCTCATGTAAGATACTTTAGCTTAAAAGTTATTTCTATTGTGTCCCACTAATCTATTATGTCATCATAAAACAAAGCGACAAACACATTCCAGATTACCTTCTAGAGTAAGACATAACTTCCTTGAGGTCCTCAACATCTCTTTCATCCACTGATCAATTACTATCAAGCCATTATTGTTAGTATCAAAGAAGATAATGGTATTACACCTTTAGAGTCGCTTTATTGTAAGAAGGGGAGAAGTAGGAGGGGTGCACTGTGTTCTCAGAATTTCTCTCACGATCTTGCTGTCATAACGTTTCTGCGAGGGACCCATTAGACTTAAAATATTTAGTTTCGGGAAAAGCGATGAAATAAGATTTTGAAAAACAATTTGAATTTGGAGTCGCCACCAACCATTAAGTTAGGTAGGTTGGAAACCTTAAACGAAAAAAAAGCGGTCAACATTTTACAAAAGATTCATTTTTAAGGGTTCAACATGAATTTTTTATCGGGTAGATTACTAGGGCTCACTATATGCTGTATTGGGTTCTAAGAAAAATGGTACTCGAATTGTCCATGTTGGTGCCTCCTTAGGCTGCCAAACCCTCACTCCTTACCCATTATAGGCTCGTGCGGATCGAGTTCAATTCGAGAGGATACATTCCCTTATGTCAGTGCGGAGAAACAATTTATCTCACGTAGACATAAGGTATATGGACCCCAAATGTTACTAGCTAAAACCCATGCGGAGAAACAAATTATCTCACGTAGGCTAAGCTTTCACCTCAACTTAAAAAGGACAAAGCTCGTAAGTGAGCTTATGATATATAAATGTATGTGTTGTATGTGAGGAGAAACTCACAAACCTTTAAAAGCACGACAAAAGATGAAAATTTTACAAGCTAAAAACCTGTTCAATTCTGAAGACCAATAAGATCAAAAGTCATTTGGTAAAAATAAAATAATGTATAATATGTTGAAATTCAAAATAAATAAATGGATCGTAAATTAAATACAATTTAAATTTGTAATTCCCAAAAATAAAAACAATGTATAATCATTTATGGCCTGACTCTCGAGGTTCCTGGTGGAGTCGCCAAGCTATCATAACGTTTTCGCGAGGGACCCGTTAGACTTAAAATATTTAGTTTCGGGAAAAGCGATGAAATAAGATTGTGAAAGATATTTGATTTTGGAGTCACCACCAACCATTAAGTTAGGTAGGTTGGAAACATTAAAAAGAAAAAAAGACGGTATGTGCTTTATTAAAGATTCATTTTTAAGGGTTCGAAAGTCTGTTACGTGTGGGGAAGGGTTAATACCCCCACACGCCCAAATTTTGGTACCTAAACAATTATATGTTGTTTAAATATTGGAATTACAAACTCGAAAATATATTTAAATTATGATCCTACTAATCATTCGAATTTTTTAAAAAAATGTTAACTTTCGGATTGCAAATGTCTTTTTGTATGAACAATCTTCGGGAAAAGCACTTCCTTTGTAGTTAGGAGACTTTCACATAGATTCCCCTAACAAAAGCGTTATTTCACAATTTTTGCAAAAATAAAATACCATAAAATAAAACAAAATAAAAGTGAAAAATAATCAGAATAAATAAACGTGGAACGAATAAAAATATCGAATATAACATTTGTGAGGAAAATCCTCGGAAAGACATCTTCTCTTTAGTTGGGAGAAGTCTTCATAGATTTTCACCACAAATAAATTTCCATTTTCATACATACATGAAATGATAGCGATCAATAAAACAAAGTTACAAATTTGGACTAACATACACATTTACAAACATAATAAATTAAAATACAAATGAAATTAGACATGCCTAATAAAATAAAGGATTAAATAGTAATAATAGAAATTTACAGGACTAAAATAACAAAAATAGAAACTTAAATGACAAAAATAATAAAAACAGAAAGTTAAAAGACCACAATAGAAAATACAAAAATTTAAAGGACTAAAATCATAAAAATGTAATCTTAAAAAGCTAAACAGTAATTACAAAATAAACAGAGCCCAGATCATAAATATTAAATAAAACAGGTACTAAAAATGAAAATAACCCATAGACAATTTAAATGACTGAAATGAAATAAATAGAAAGATAAAGGGCTAAACAATAATTAAACCAAAATGTCAAATAATGACTAAAATAAAGCATTTATAAATGTGATGACTATATTCAAAAATTAACAAACATTGAATAATAAATATACTAGTGACTTAAATGTAAACGCTGGAAAAGTAAAGGTTCAAAACAAAACAGTACAAAGTTACATTAATGGTTAAAATAAACATTTACAAACGATGAGGGACCTTAATAGTAATTATCCCTCAACAATTAAAATGACACAAGTGAGATTACAAAAGATACAAGGATTAAATATGAAATTATCCCTTTACATTGAAACACACGCGTGTAAGATTACAAAATAACTAGGACTAATATTGATATTATCCCTTAAAAATTTAAAAACACAGGGAAACTATTAGTAGACGAGGGACTGAAACTGATAATATCCCTTTTTCCCCAAAAACACACAGCCTTAACCCCTCGAAACGACGTCGTTTGGATGTTGTAATATACCACGTTTAGGGTTATAAAACCCTAATCCCTCATTTCAACCTTCTTAGCCGCTTCTCACATAAAACACAAGGGAGAGAGTTTCTTCAAACTCTCCCCAGTTTCTGCCAAAGTACCCACTCCGACCGTCGTGGATTGGCGTCGATCAGAGAGCAAACCGGTCCCAAACGATCCTACCTTTTACCCTCAAACCAAAACCCACCCCTGAATCACCTAAATCTCTACCTCCCAACTCTAGATCTAAAAAATCCAGAGGTTACCTTTGAACTTCAGTGACCTAGGCTCGGTGATGATCTTGGTGATGACTTCTCAATAGGTAACATTTCGATTCCCCTCTATTTTCTTTTTTTTTTATTTTTGTTTTATGTTTTTTCGATTCTTGAGGGTTTTCCTCTCTCTCTATTTTTTTACTCTCACCACTATGTGTATTTTTTCAAACCTTGAATGATTCCACTTTTCCTCTGAAAACCCCCTATTTTTATTTGAAAACCCGAATGCCCCATTTCCTCTGAATACCTCGTTTTTATCTTTCTTTTAATTTGGTGGTGACTTGTGATAGATTTGAAGGCTAAGATAGGGTAAATGATACCCTAGGATAAATGATACGATTTGAGGAATTAATTTGGATTTTTTTTGATATTTTGTCTATTTTTCACTGTTTGAGGGCTTTCAGTCACTATTTGGTGTAGGTTTGAAAACGACGGTGGCTCGGTGGTTCGACGACGGCTCACGCGATGAGGGGAGTCTGGCTTGAGCAGC